>NW_023458560.1:58507529-58523845 GCF_013731165.1 Rhagoletis pomonella
ATATAATTTGATTTTTTTATATCATAAAAATGTGCAGTTCATAGTTATAAACAGGGACGGAAAGTAATCATATTTTTTTAAATTTTAACCAAAAAATCAACAAGTTATAATCGACATATTTTCTACTGGAATTTATAAAGGTTTTTTTATTTTTAGAGTTCAACCAATAAAGATTTCAAAGATTTAATAATTAATACTTGCGTTTTATTTTTTCCCCCAAAATAAAAATTATTATTAAACGATTTTTATTTTTTTGATAAAAAATAGTGATTATTTTATGATTTTTATTTTTTCGCTCAAAGATAAAAATTATTGAGTTTTATTTTTCACTTAAGAGTAATGATTATTCAAAAAACTCAAAATATTATTTTATGAGGTAGCGACACTTTAATAAAAGGAATAAGTCCCGAAATTTTTAATAATAACTACCTATAACTAATTATTATTTTTAAGCGAAAAAAAAAATAAAGTAATGATTAAATGCTTATTTGGTTTTATAAATCCATATTTTGGTACGACAGTATAAGAGGCTTGATGCCAGGAGTTCGCAGTCAAAAACTCTCATCTTTGGCACAAATGTACAATTATATATTTTTTTAATTAATTTAATATTTTTTTTTATATTTACATACATACACACACTTTTCAATTAACATTTTAAAATTCACTTTTCATATATGTTTTGACAACTTTGGACGTTAGTTGATTTGCTTTCATTTTCCCCTTCCCCATTTTTTTTACATTTTGGCGCATTTCTACTTTTGACAAAATCTAAAAATAGCCAAATTACATTTTTGGTATTTTTTTACCATTTCTCCGCTTTTCTTATAAAAAATTTAAAATAGTCAATTCTCATTTTTAGCCTAACGGTATGTGGCAAGAGCAAGTGCAAAAAGGTGAAAAATTTCATCTCTTTCTGTGGTAAAAAATTTAGTTTGGTGAACTCTCGCATCTCAAACCTTTCAGAATTTAGTAGTACTAAAAAAATTTAACATTAACATTTGCTCCTTCTCATTACATTAACATTCTCTGCTAACGGTATGTGGCAAGAGCAAGTGCAAAAAGGTGAAAAATTTCACCTCTCTCTGTGGTAAAAAATTTAGTTTGGTGAACTCTCGCATCTCAAGCCTTTCAGAATTTAGTAGTACTAAAAAAATTTAACATTAACATTTGCTCCTTCTCATTTCATTAACATTCTCTGGTATAAGACTGTAATGTAGTCGAGTCGGTAATAATTTAACAGAGGGAGATTGAAAAAATAAATTCTTCACACAACCCAAGGCATATTAAACTTTTAAAAGACAACATAACTGCACACTGCTAACAGCTCGACATAGAAAACTAACAGCTTCGCATGAAAGATAAGCTGAAGCGAGATGGCTGCTGTGTGAATAGTAAAAAACAGCAATGGCGCGCAGACGTGTGCAACAACATAGAATGCATGCAGAGCGCAAACTGAAGCAAAAATGGCGATTATGAGAACTTCCTGCTGCAAGTAGCAGACGTAGCGGTATTAACAGTACTCGTTTTCAATGGCGTAGAACACTTTAACAGTACTGAAGCGTACTGAGTGAAGAGCAGCGCTGCCTGCAGCAGTGTGGGGTAATTGTTTTACCAGAGCATATTTACGTATCTGCGACCTCTCTGGAGCACACACATTTTCATGTTACTCCAAAAACCAGTTTGCTCCATTGCCGCTACTGCATTGAATTTGGATGAGTATCAGAGCGCTGTTGCGCATCAAACGTTTACAGCGCGTACCAAAAGTGGTGATTTTGTTTGTTATTGTTTCTGTGCTGCCAATGTATTTGGTTTGGACATTTTTGTTGTCGCCGTTGCCGTCGCTATTTCTTTTGCTGTTGCTTTTGCTGCTGTTTATGATTATGAGAGGCTATCAAAACTTGACTCCAGCATAATACAACAACACTGTGCTTAAGGAAATATGTATAGGGATGGCATTAAAAACAACAACAACAAAAAGTTGTTTGTGTAGATAGTACGTACCTACACACGTATGTCCACATTGTTGTAGTTGCAGAAGAGGAGGTTACCATCGAGCATCGACCGAGTCGAGTCAAATCGTCAATATCAACATCGCCGTCGCTATCGCTGTTGTTGTTGTGGTTGTTGTTATATGCTAAGGGGTATGATAATGTTGGAATATGACGGAAGATATGAGTGCTGATTCTTTTTTCGCTGCAACCATTGCTACTGCTCCCTTTGTAGTACTGTTTTTTTTTTTTTAATTTTTTGCTCGCTTACCATTTGCTTGTTTGTTATTGCTTTTGTTGCTTGTATGGCGATTGTGGTGAGATGAGTACGACTGGCTTGCTGCGCTCCGTCATCGCGTGAATATGAGCGTTTTCAGTTATGAATTATGTATTTTTTACACATACACATACCAATAAGAATGCACATAGAATCGGGTATATATATGTATGTACATATATAGTATGTATGTTTGAACATAAATATGTACATTTGTATGTATGTACGAGCAACGAAATGCTCAATATTTAGTTATGTGCCAACCTTCTTTCGTCGTTTTATGAGCTCATTGCTTTGTGTACGTGTGTCTGTCTACTTCGCCAATTGTGTGTAGCTTTAAACTAGGAGCACTGTTCACTTACATGCAGGATATATGTATGTACACTAGGCTGCTCCAAAATTACATGTGGGGGATTTTTCTATTCTTAAAAAAAATATATATGTATATAAATACATATGTATATAAATGCCTCAAATCCCATAACGTTTTCCATGCATTTTATATGGGAAAAACGTGTTTTCATGGAAATCGTATAGAATTCTTGAAAATCAATATTTTCGATCGGAAAACTATGTTTCTCTTAAGGAGACTTCTAATAAAAATACCCAATTGTCTATATAACCATTTTTTAATATTTTGTTGTTCTTTTATAGATCCCCCAAGAACCCCCAAGAAATGCGATTTGGGACCCATAAAAAGTCTCTGGTATTAAAAACATGGAAAATAAACAATTGGGTATTTTTATTGGAAGTCTTCTGAAGAAAAACATAATTCTGTAAATGTCATTAAAAAAGTACGGGTATTCTTTTTTTCATTTAGCAAAATCGTAGGGGGTGAAAGGGTACACACATATCTTAAGAACACATATTGAAAAGCAAAACTGAAGTACATACTCAGTTATTATCGACATAATTTTCTTACATTTTTCAACCTGTAGATACAATTAAAAATTTAGAACATAGAGCTCTTCCGAGAAAAACTTCAAGTTTTAGATTGGATTTCCTGTTTTGTTTCGCATATTACGTACATTTGTACATACACTGCCCTGCAAAAGTTTGGACTCACTTGAAAAAATCGTTTTTTTTTTATTTATCGCTTTAGATAAAGTTATTGGCTTATTAAATGGTTGCGATTGCTCATCTTTGTACAGCTATTTGTCCAGTAGTCTTACTGTCACTGAATTTACATAATATGCATACACCTGCTAGCATTTAAAGTTATTGTTACTTTGTTTCCGATTTTCGACTTTCAAATAGTCATAGTTGTATGTTTATTTTTATAAGGTTCATATGTCACGGTGCGCCTGAACTGAATTGAGATGGAAATTTCGATTACTGGAAATGTCTTTGAGTATCCTGAATCTATGATTTATTTGCTTTATCTCACAACACATATTAAAAAAAAAAAAAATCGGTGGATAGCTTTTTGCAAAAAATTAGTTTCATTATTTCGCGCAAAATTTTTGTTGGAGTATTTAAAAAAAAAATCTGCCAAAAAATGGATTAGGCACTTTTCCAACAACTTAATATATGATTGGGTTTGCTCCAAAGGGGAGTTTTTTTAAGTAATAAATAGTTTCTAGTTCAATAAATATTTTTTAGTGATACTAAATTAATAAACTAATGTACCAAAAAAGTATGATTTTAAATACCTTGATAAATATTTATTAAATTTTCAGAGAACATACCCACCCAGTAGAAAAAAGGAAGAGTAAAAAGCAATTACACCAGGCCTTCTCTGAAATGTAGATGGCCCTACCATCTGCATGATTTCCTTAATTATTTTTTAAATGAAACGGGCCGAATTGCAAGGCATTGCTTGTCCGCTTTCGGGAGAACAGCTCAGTGAAGGGTTTTTTTTTATGCGCAACTTTTTTATGTAGGCGGCCTAAAACTGTAGGTCCCTCCATTTGTGTAATAACATCAAGACGCATACCAAAAATTGGAGGAGAAACTTCGCTAAGCACTTAACAAAAGTGTACGCTCCAAAATATTATTATTATTATTTTTTTAACAAACAAGTTTTCTCAAATGATTTCACTAATGTTTAGGTGTTTTAGTTTGCACTTTAATTGTACAAATATTCAGAAACTTGAACCAGTGAAATATTCTTAATGTCAAATTCAGGATTCCGCAGACAAAGTCTTGGGGATTCTACAGTTGTTACGCTCTTATAGCGGCATAACTCACATCTTACTCCATCTCAGCCTAGCAAACTATTAAATAAGCTTACTTATTTTTCTTTTCGGAACGTACTACTTGCCACTCTATGCACAACATACGTACATATGTATGTAAATACCAGGTTAAGAGGTTAAGGGTGAGTTATGAATTTTTCTACATTTATACATTACATATTATTGGTTAATGCTATAAAAAACAAAATAAAAGGGCAATGCATAGAAAAAATATAAGAGGGCGTTGAAACTCATACCACGGCACATATGTAAATACCTATGTAGGTATGCATGTAAACTACCAGTGTATGAACATAGCACAGGGCAACTAACACCCAGTCAATTGCTGAGAAACATATAAAAAGATTTAAAAATTTAAAAGTACAAAAATATCAAACGAAGTCGATTTAAGAAGCTCGCTCGCTTACTTATGGCAGAACTGTCGCTGCCACTGTTACCATTGTTGAGTGAGTACATAATTTGCTGCTGCTCAGTTATGGTATGAAAATTGGAGTAGATAAAAAAGTTATAACAAAAAAAAAAACATAGAAAAATATGAGCAACAGTACCTGCAAGCAGGTTTTTTCTTGACTTTACTGCCAAAGTAGCTGCAGCTTTGTTGCAGCTGGCTGTTGGGGTCGATAGGTGTTGCGCCTTTAAGGAGCAACTTGTGGGTAGGACCTGCGCAATGATGCCCTCTTTTGTACTTCAGAGTTGTCGGAATGTTTTGAGGGGTACCTATGAGAGCACCACATTCACTCGGCTCCTAGAGATAACTATGAATGTGAAATTACTATATACATACGTGCATTTTATGAATGTATGTGTGAATGTATGTGCTTGTGTGCATAAGTTAAATCAAATTTATTTGCTCCACACTCCTTGCACACTTGTTTGAGGGATTGCATGAATATTTGATTGTATGCGCATAGGTACTTGTATACGTGCATACATACATAAATATTTACATACACATGCATGAATATTCTTAAGCTCGTATTTCAAAAGGATTTATGATGGTTACGCGACTCGAATTGTACAACTTGCAGTAAAAGGTGAAATATTTAAATTTGTGGAGAATAAATTATGGATTTGTCTATGCAGCGCTGTTTGAGACTAAGTACGTAAAATCTTTTGAATTGTATGAAGTAAAAAAAAAATTAACAATAAATAGTCATGTCTATTTTAAGAGTTTTGCACTATTTAATTGTTTGAATTTTATTAAAAATTAGAAATTTTGATTTGACTTTGGTACTCTTTGGAACTTGAAAAATCTAACTTTTCCATAAGAAAGTTGCACAGTTTTGCATGAAATCCAAGATTTGTTAGTCTACTTTGACTCAGAATTCATCTCAAGTGAAATTTGTGCAAATTGTTGTTGTTGTTGGGAAACAAAAGTTTACTACGACTTATAAAAATTACTTTTATACGTATGATTTAAAAAATAAAGGTCAGTGACTGCTTTTTTCGATAACTGGTTTCTAAGACATATAATTTAAAAATCAAAAATAACTGCTATTCGCTTAGTATTTAGATAAAAATTAAAAATAATTGTTATTTTGGATTTCAAAATAAAAATCAGAAATAAAGGTTATTTAAAGAGTAATTAAATAAAGGTCACGAAATAATTGTTAAAGCGCGATTTTTTTAATAAAAGCTGTAACTGTTACGGTCCCTGGATAGAACGCTTGCTGGCAGTGATGCCAGTAGTACACATTTTGTTTTACAAAAATCGGGCTCATTTGAGGGCAACCCGATTTTGAAAAATATTTTCTTTCTTCAAATAATGTGGATTATGTTATCTAATAATGTCTATAATTATTTGAGTATTATCAGTATTTTTTACAGCAACTGCAAATTAACTTCACTCACAAGTGAAAATTCGATGTATATGCATAAATAAATACACATAAGTATCACATATCGACTTCTGAGTAGAAGATCGACCTATCTCGGCAGCCAGTTCGAAAACGCCCTATCTCAAACAACTTTTCAAGAACGCCCTATTTCCGAATTCGTTTCAAAAACGCCCTATCTCAGTACATTTTCAATACATTTTAAAGTGAGTTAGGGCATTCTTCAACAAAATTTTTCGATAGGGTGTTTTTCAATAAAATTCTGAAATAGGGCGTTCTTGAAAATTTTTTTGAGATAGGGCGTTTTCGAACTGGCTGCCGAGATAGGTCGATCTTTTACTCAGCAGTCGATATACTCATTGTGAGCATGACCCAAACATAAGTACTTATAAGAGGAATTTGAGCATTGGGAATTTTGCCAGCCTATTAGGAAAGTGTTCGCATAGAATAGTAGCTTATGTCGGAAGGAGAATGAGCTGCATTTCACTTTCTTTTTTATTACTATGGTTTCAATTTTTTTCGAACCCATCTCGAGTGTATGTATTTGCAATATAGTACTATTAAAGTTGGTTATGAGTTCGTTCTCAGTTCGATATGCATATTGGAGATCGAAGGTCATTTTCGAACGTTCGCTACAATGTTTTTTGGGTGTGTAGTGTTTAATATGTATACGTTGCCATATGAGGGAATTTATGAATTTCCAAGTTTTCCCAAAAAACCCCTTAACGGTTGCTTTCAAATGTTCGTTCTCGGTGATTGTCTTATCCTCAGGTATTTAGCTTCATTTGGAAAACTTTTTCTAGTACCGCCCAGGGTAAATTCAGTCATGGATAGCTATTCCCTCCGAGTAAACGGAATCAGAGTAGCTTTAGTGGGCATCACAACCATCTTTGGGTAATGCGCAGGGCTTGTTGCATGCGGTTGGAGATCGTTTCGCCATGTACATATGTAACGGGTGATTTTTTTGAGGTTAGGATTTTCATGCATTAGTATTTGACAGATCACGTGGGATTTCAGACATGGTGTCAAAGAGAAAGATGCTCAGTATGCTTTGAAATTTCATCATGAATAGACTTACTAACGAGCAACGCTTGCAAATCATTGAATTTTATTACCAAAATCAGTGTTCGGTTCGAAATGTGTTTCGCGCTTTACGTCCGATTTATGGTCTACATAATCGACCAAGTGAGCAAACAATTAATGCGATTGTGACCAAGTTTCGCACTCAGTTTACTTTATTGGACATTAAACCAACCACACGAATGCGTACAGTGCGTACAGAAGAGAATATTGCGTCTGTTTCTGAGAGTGTTGCTGAAGACCGTGAAATGTCGATTCGTCGCCGTTCGCAGCAATTGGGTTTGTGTTATTCGACCACATGGAAGATTTTACGCAAAGATCTTGGTGTAAAACCGTATAAAATACAGCTCGTGCAAGAACTGAAGCCGAACGATCTGCCACAACGTCGAATTTTCAGTGAATGGGCCCTAGAAAAGTTGGCAGAAAATCCGCTTTTTTATCGACAAATTTTGTTCAGCGATGAGGCTCATTTCTGGTTGAATGGCTTCGTAAATAAGCAAAATTGCCGCATTTGGAGTGAAGAGCAACCAGAAGCCGTTCAAGAACTGCCCATGCATCCCGAAAAATGCACTGTTTGGTGTGGTTTGTACGCTGGTGGAATCATTGGACCGTATTTTTTCAAAGATGCTGTTGGACGCAACGTTACGGTGAATGGCGATCGCTATCGTTCGATGCTAACAAACTTTTTGTTGCCAAAAATGGAAGAACTGAACTTGGTTGACATGTGGTTTCAACAAGATGGCGCTACATGCCACACAGCTCGCGATTCTATGGCCATTTTGAGGGAAAACTTCGGAGAACAATTCATCTCAAGAAATGGACCGGTAAGTTGGCCACCAAGATCATGCGATTTGACGCCTTTAGACTATTTTTTGTGGGGCTACGTCAAGTCTAAAGTCTACAGAAATAAGCCAGCAACTATTCCAGCTTTGGAAGACAACATTTCCGAAGAAATTCGGGCTATTCCGGCCGAAATGCTCGAAAAAGTTGCCCAAAATTGGACTTTCCGAATGGACCACCTAAGACGCAGCCGCGGTCAACATTTAAATGAAATTATCTTCAAAAAGTAAATGTCATGGACCAATCTAACGTTTCAAATAAAGAACCGATGAGATTTTGCAAATTTTATGCATTTTTTTTAAAAAAAAAGTTATCAAGCTCTTAAAAAATCACCCGTTATAAAAGTACATGTATATGTCTTGCTAATGGTGGATGTACGATTAAGACTTTACCCTAATTTGACAAACATTGACTAGGAACTTATTTGGGTTTGCGTTTGAGATTCAAGCACCAAAACGCCCCACTCTTCGCTGGGTACGCGCCTATTAAGTACTACATACATACATACACACATACATGAATACATGAACATTAGATGGGTAAATGAAGTCATTACTCTTTGATTTTTTTTTGTACCAAAATCGACACACGCGCTTGAATTCTTGAATACCATTACTAAAAATTTCCAAGCTACTTGATTTCGCAACTTTCTCGTAGCTATAAATTTACAAAAGTATTTAATTTAAAATTTCACATAGTACAATTTTATATTCCAATTGTGTTTGGTAATGTGTTTTTAATGCTAAACAAAGTTCAACGCAATAAAAATAAATATACAAAAATATATATATTTTTTTGAACAAGAAAGCTATGCATAAATAGATATGTATGTATGTACATATATATACATATGTAGATATGGGTTGTTCCATACCAAAACGGACGGGTTTCACACCTCATGTGTTTGATTTGTTTCAAATTATTAGGGTTGATGCAGAAACATAAATAATAAATAAATATGAAATTGGAGCTTGATTAATACATTTTTAAAAACTTTACAGCACAAAAACAAAAACCAATCGATGTAATAGTTTTCCAAATATCTCGAGAACGGGGCAAGGAAAAAATTTGAAAAAATTACACTTACACACATCAAAATTTTCTGTGAAAAGAAATGTAAAAAAAAAATTTCCTTGAAAAATTTTTCACATACACATTTTTTGATAAACAAAATTAGTTTTTGGAAATATGTAATCTCAAAAAAAAAATTGAAAAAAATCATAATAGGAGCTCTGAGTATCGCGGAATATTTAAGTATAGTATTATGGGGTGCACTCTACAATAATTTGGGTTATGATTTTTTTTTTACACCGAAGTTAAGTAAATATACATATAACAAATTTAAAATTTTTTTTAAATTTTTTACATTCTTTTTGGGTATGCGGTGTTGTATTCTTTTTTGCATTAAATTCTATTACATATAATTAAGTGCAAGTCCCAAGCTACTGCAAAATTGCGTTCATTTTTAATATTTTTTATGCTGACGGCTTTTTGCACTTTTTTCTTATGGAAGAAAATGCGCAAAACCGTTTTCAAAGAAAATCAAAAAAAAAATTTAATACTAAAATTTATTGGGCTACAAAATAGCATATTCCAGTTTTTAAAAATGTATAAAGCAAGCTCAAATTTCATATTTATTTATTATGAAGTGTGAACTCCGTACGTTTTGGTATGGAACGCCCCATTTATAAATACATAAATTATTTATATGTATATTTAAACATTACTATGCAAAATGTATAGAAAATTTAATTTACTCTACAATCTAAAGCACTTTCTGCTTAACGGTACTTTTATGGGTAGCAAAACAGATTATTTTAAACAAATCGCATTCTGCGAGCGTTTGGAATGAAAAAATAAAAAATAAATTAAATAAAAAATTTAAATCAGAGTCAACATAAAAATATGTACATACCATGTACTTATAGATACTAAATATGTATGTGCTTACATATGTATGTAGCAGCTAAAATGTGGCCGTTTAAAATTCAAAGTACATACGAAACATTTCTGGGTAAAAATACCTACACAGGTGCTACAACCTGGCAAAAATGGTATTAAAGGCATTGTTGGATGGGCAAAAATGGAAGAGAAGAATGAATGTTTTTATTTTGTTATATGTACCTATGTATGTAGATATGTATGTACAAACCCAAGTGATTTTTGCACTTATAAGCGAAAAAATGAAAATGAGCAATGAAGCAAATCTGAGAAGAGCAAAAAAAGCAAAAACTTTGCACAGCCAATTGGCAAAAAAGCAACAACCGAAATATACATTAAAGAAAAAAAAAACAATAATCAAGAAAGTGGCGAACAATTAAGAAAGTGGGAGTTACCTTTTGCGCGAGCAATGAAGGTAGAGCAACAACAACAACACTGAAAACCCAGCCACAGCCAGCACCGAAGCGACTTGAATAACAAACGCACAACTTTAGTGATGTTGATGGATGGCTCATAATATTCATATAAACAGCAATAACAAAAGCAAAAACAAAAATGCTTGCAAACACAACAACAACAACACTCGGCAGTCGGCAGTCGACAGCGCTGCTAAAACACAGCCAACAGCAGTGAGCGCAGAAATGTTGAATACAAAATGAAATAATCATAAGGAAAAAAATTACTTCAACATTGTTGTTATTGCTTTTTCATAGCTAGCTGCGTCTCAAGACAAAAATCTTATAAGCCAAATTATTAAAAAAAAAAGAGGAGCAGCAATCCACAAGTTGTAGCGCTAGCAAGAGCGCGCAAGAGAGAGAGAGAGAGCGCACAAATAGCATGCGCTCTCACTCGCCCACACTCACACACCGACAACGGTCGATGTTGCGCCAGGAAAGAAGGTTGGGCGCGCGCATACAAACGGTAAAACGGAACCTGTCTGTATTTGGCTTGTCTGTCTGCCTGCCTGCTTGCCAGCCAACGAACCGAGCCAAGTCATGTCAAGCCGCCATATGTGTGTGTGTGTGTATGTGTGTGTGTACGTGCGTTTGTGTGCTGTGCCTGCCGCATAAGACATGATATGAATGAATTATGATAAATTATTAATCGTAGGGCGCTACTGTGCGCATTGGTGTGAAAGAGCGCGAGCAATCTATGAGTGGCTGAGCGAGTGAGTGAGTGAGTGAGTGCTTGCTGTATTTGCTGATGGTGCTCGGGTGCCGATTGTCTGGCCGTCGCCGCCATTGGGCCACCACGAAATGTGTGTAAGCGAGATGCGAGAATTTAGTAGAACCTCAGCTTTTGTTGTAGGTATGAGTATGAAAATGATGGAGCCGTTAAAAAATGTTTGCTCAGAACATTGGAAAACATTAAGGAAATATGAAAGCGCTGCAACAACAATATACACACAGCATTGTGCTGTAGAAGTAGATAGGCTTGTATGTGAAGGCAGTGGCTGGCTGAGGCAATGTCTGTGGTAGTGGCAACAACGGCGTCCAGCGACTTCAACAATGCAAAAGCCAATAAAAATAACTTGTGGATTTTTTCGTTCCTTTGATGCATTGGTAGGTACCCGGATGGAGGCTTGAATGTGGAGAACTTTTCAAGCTGAATTATGTATTACAGTGTGACGGAAATTAGAAAAGTGAAATCTTTTTAATGGGATGCTTTCAAATGAAATCGATGTTAAATGGAAAACTTTAAAGTTAACCCTCATTATTTTCTTAAATTACATATAGGGTCCTTTTTGACTCGGCGAAACTTAACTTAATTGAAAGTTTCTCTGTTATTTAAGAATAGGGTCATTTATGACACTTGGTACCAATTAGTAACAATGCACAAAAAGTATTCCAACTATCTACAATGTAAAATTCGATGGAAAAGTAAATTTAAAATTTTATCAGACAAAATTAAAGTAAAAAATTGGTTTGATCGTACTCAAGACAAGTGAGAAAATCGGAGTAAATATTTAAAAAGGTTCGTGGGACGTTTCAATCTTTGCAATAGTGGTACAGCGCACTCTCGGAACTCGCCACTGATGGAAAAAACAAAGTTGTCGGGGACACTGAATTTTTGCGATAACCGAACCCATAATTTTATTGAAAAAATTTTATTGAATTGACAAAATAAAAAATGTTTTTTATTCACACATTTGTGAAAATTTTAAATGTTTTTAAATATAATTTTTCATAAAATATTTTAGTTTTTCATATAATCTATAATTTCTAAGTAATCCTGGTTTTTAAAATTCTTGGAACTTCTCCCGTACTTAAATATGCGCTGCAAACACCACAACAGACAGTAATAATCCGATATACTGAAACACCAAATTCTCCAAATAAACTCATGTACGAACTGCTGTACTAGTTTTTACTCCGAAATTAGAAAAAAATTGCGTAAAATGTCGAATGAAATTTCGAAGTTTAACTTCAGAATCGTAATAATTTAGCTCTCAAAGGGCCTAGAAACTTCTACCTTGACTATAATTAAAGGTCTTTAATAGCATTAAAACTGACTTGTTGTTCGAGGGATATAAAATTGTGTGAAGGATGCACAGGTGCATGCAAATCATAAAAAAATGCAATATATACTGCATTTTTCAAATTGAAGGGTTGGATTTTTTTTTTCGTTTTTTGAACAGTGGAATCGTCTTGCTCGTCACAAAATCTATAATATTAGTATAATAAAAAATACAAAAAATGTTTTTTTTTGAATATATCCATTGGATTCTCCATATTTTTTTCGAAGAACACTATTACCAAATTTTTTCTAAGGTCAAAGATTAATTTGCCTGAAGTGTTAAAAAAGCAAACTGTGTGCCGTGAGAAATGTAATTTTGAAATTTTCAAATTACTACGGCATATTTTTCTCAAAAACATTTGACTCAAAACATATGGTTTATAAAAATATAATTCAGTTGTGAACAGTATATAATATAATAAAATAAAATGTCTATCATACTTGGGCGTACAAAATTTTTGATTCTTATTCTATTTATACAGGTCTTTGAAAGCCACTTTTCTTTCTTCCAAATCTTTTATGTTTTAAAAATCCAACCTTTTACAACATTGCCACTTTCGCCACACTGTACATACAATATGCAATAGGAACGCAGTGCAAAAGAGCAAACACGAATATGAAGCAATGTCGACAATTGTAGATATTCATAAAGCGCTGCTGCGCGTCTCAAACACCACCATCAGGTGTAATGGCAACAACATACATCTGCGACAGGGTAGCCAACTCATTTTTGAGAATTCCCCGATTTCGACAATAAAATTCACCGATTTTGCCGGTAATTTCGTAAAACTCCCCACCCATGGATATCTCCTTATTTACAAAAAAAAAACAAAAATTGTGTGTTTGGACATATTTCTGGTCTGTCTGTTTTTTCTTTAATGTAATTCAGCTATGTATGTATTCATAGACAAATCCAAACTTTAATAAAGTTAGTTAACAAGCAAAGAAAAAAATTTACTTATAATGTTTACACACATACGGTGGTCGAAAAAGTTTTAGTCGCGCCAAATTTTGACCAGTTTCCACAATTATATTTTTTTTTTTTTTATAAAAATATACTTAATTTTTTAACAAAAAACCGTATAAATCCAAGTTTCAAACTTTGTGTAATATTTAAAAAAAATCAACAAATTTTCGAAAAATTTCGAGCTTTTTAATTAGATTTTCTAGAAAGATTTTGCGTACGCAGTTTTGTAGCACACTCAATTCTTGTAAGAGCGAGTTTCATGTGGCTCAAAATTTTCGTTTTTGAATTTTTCCGAAAGTGTTGCGGTTTTATTCCACATCAAAAAAGTGTGTTTATTCTTTATATGAACGCAAATGCGACAAAGAAAATTCTAAGTTAACGGTAATTTGTATAATTTGCAGGATTGCATAATCAGTACTTTTAGTTGCAGTTGCATTTCTTATGTGACTTTTTTACCTCATTATGAAATCAGTGAAGCCAAAAATAGTTAACACCTAATTCCTAACAAAAAGCAGTTCATCTCCCGATTCTGCACGTAAACTGAAATTCCCACATTCCATTCCCCGATTCCTCACGCAAACTCAAATTCTCCGCAAATCGGGGAATTCCCACTAGTTGCCTACCCTGATCTGCACAAACAACAACAGGAGATCCAGTAAGAGCTAAACACATTGAGGGTACCTACTGAGCAAAAATTTGCAATACTTTTTGTTGTATGCAGTTGTAAACATTTTTATAATAAGTGGATGGGCATGGCTGCGAGTATGCGACTGCAAGCGCAAGTAAAGCCAAGTAACACCAATCCAAATGAGCAAAAGTAATAGCGAGAAAAAAAAACCAACAACTGCGCCAGGTACAACAGAAAACGGCTGAGCAGATAATGTTGCGGAAGGAAATACGCGCAATGGAGAGCTATAGAGCAGCACTGAGGTTAGTAGATAACAACACAGTTGTTACATACAAAAAGATATATGTACATATATGTACATCTGCAGTATGTAATAACAGCGCTGCCACTGCCTGCTCCGACTCATAATTTGCAATGAAAATCATAAATGTACGCAGGCAGCAGCGTCGATGCTAACAGCAACAGTCAACAACAACAGCGCAGTAACAGCGCCCACCGAGTACAGGTAAATGCTGTTAACCGAATGAACTTGTCGTGCAATGCAGTTCCTGTTGTTGTTTTAACTGCTCTTAATTTTTTTATGCTCTTCTGCACATGCTGCTTGTATTTTTTATATAGACGGAGAGAGAGAGCCACAATAACAAAATCACATTAACCAAAGGTGGTGGGTGTGAGCGAAATGTTGTGTTGTTGCTTTGGCAGGCTGCTGGCTGACTTGACTGATTGCCGTCGGCTTGGTTTTGTACAACAAACAGCCATGCAGACAGTCAGCAAGCGGTGTAACGATGTGTGTGAAGGAGAGCGCAAGCATAACAGTTGTGCTTGTTGTATGCGAGAGTGAATGGAGCAACAGTAGTGCCTTATGAAAAATATTTGTAGCAACAACAAAACACATTTACGTTGGGCAGAGAAAGCGCACGTGTGTGCATGGGTGTGTGTTCGGAGAACGGGAATTATCGAAATAAAATTATGATGACGGTAGAGAACAGCGCCAACAACAGCAAGAAATGAATGAATGCGGCCTCAGTATTAAGCGGAAGATAGTATGCGTGCCACCACCACCATCAGCATCAGCGCCAGCCCAAGCTTTGTGTGCCGCCGTCGTGCGTATTGGGTAAAAAGAGTAAGCGAATATGAAAAATATTATTGAAACATGTGCCGAAATATGCAAGTGTGAGGTGAATGAATATGAATAAAAATTGGATAAGTGAGCGAGCGGCTGAGTGTGAATGAGCGATGGTGAGAGTGAATTTGGGGAGCCACTTTGGGTGTGTGCGTGCGTGCGTCTGTTGGTGGGCTGAGTGGAAATGCGGAGTTAAATGCCTTGCTTCATACACCAACTACCTACCCACACAAACGAATGGGCGGCTTTGAGGTAGTAAAAAAGTAAGTGTAGTATTTAATAATAAAAATGTTGCAAAGTAAGCGCAGCAGCAACGTGAGCGCAGCGCTGTCAATGAGTGACGCAGCAACAAAGGTGAACAAAGGTATTGCAAGTGCGTGTGTGTGTGTGTGTGTACGCGCATTGCCGTTTAAATGATGTATGTATTTGTACACATAATAGGCAACAATAAGACTCGTTTTTGGACTGATCTGTTTCCGAACAGGCAATAAACAGTATGATGGCAGCGACGTTAACTGCGCTGCTCACATTATATGTATGGCTGTTGTATGACTTTCTTATGGACGTCAACGCTCGCTGCGTCGTACAATTTTGTATATTTTTGTTTGAGTGACTTTTTGGTCGCTCGATTATTATTGTTTGTGTCAGTGCTATTTTGACGCGCGTGCTGAATGTTCGTACGCTCGTAGTGTGGTACGGAGAGTTTGCTAGATATTGAATGAGGTGTTTTTTCGCGTGTAGTACGAAAAAGAACAGCGGAAAGAAAAAAGTTTTGCATAGAACGTAAAGCAGCAATACTTTCTAAGTACATACTACGTGTTGCGTCGAGAATTTCGAGTGAATACCTACCTACGAACGAGGTGGCTGGCTAGTCGATGCGCGGATTGATAAATGATTGATAGAATTACATAAATTGACT
>NW_023458560.1:58523945-58550718 GCF_013731165.1 Rhagoletis pomonella
ACATAGTGCAGCGAATTAAAATACAGCGGCTCCGCTGGCTTGGTCATATCGTTCGAATGGACACCGACGCTCCAGCTCTGAAAGTATTCAACTCGGAACCCGCTGGTGGTAGCAGTGGAAGAGGGAGGCCCCCACTGCGATGGAAAGATCAGGTGGAGAAGGACTTGGCTTCACTTGGCGTTTCCAATTGGCGTCAGTTGGCACAGAGGAGAAACGACTGGCGTGCTTTGCTGAACTCGGCCAAAATCGCTTAGGCGGTTACAGCGCCAAAAAAGAAGAAGAAGAAGAACATCTGAAATCTTTTATTTTTTTTTTAGCCTTCCAATTGTTTTCAACTAGTTTTCAGTATGTAATATTTATTAACTGGAATAGGAAAATAAATTTTATTTAAAATCGCAACTTTTTTTGCTTTTTGCCATCTAGCGTTTAATATAATAAAAAAAAATCAAAAATCAGACTCAACTGGTCACTTGTAAATTTTATTAGCTTTAAAAGAAATATTAATCAAATTTAGTGCAAAACAAAGGCTTTAGCCAATTGTGAGCACTAAATTGAAGTTTTGAACCACTGTGCGGAGTGGTTTTTTGACGCAGCCGCATGCGCAGTGATGATGATTGCAGTCTGTCAAGCAGTTTGTCACAGCATTGTTTTTGCTCTGGCCAAAATCAAAAAACGACAAAGCCAATAAAAAAAAATAAATAAAAAAATAAATCAAGAATAAATCAGCCAAAATACTTGCACGGCCGCAACGCTGCGGGTACTTCATAAAAATTTAATTGATTGATTTATTTCGGAGAAGATGAAATTTGCGCTGCTGCTGCGCGCGTAGAGAGATGTGCATACAATAATAACCAACACGAATGACGATGATGATGCGGATGCATTCGCATAGTTTTGCTTTTTTTTATATTACCATCCCAGTGTGCTTACATTATTTATTTTATTATACTTATTTAATTTGCTGCTCATTTATTTAGCTCAGTCTGGGTATGTGTGTGTGTGTGTGTTGACA
The DNA here is from genome assembly GCF_013731165.1 of Rhagoletis pomonella. Lineage (NCBI taxonomy): Eukaryota > Metazoa > Arthropoda > Insecta > Diptera > Tephritidae > Rhagoletis > Rhagoletis pomonella. Next base: position 58,524,958 of record NW_023458560.1, read on the forward strand.
AACCAAAAGGTATGAGGAATGAGGTGCTTTGTCGCTGTTTATGATGACGTTTTACTGCTTGGGTGCCTTGCATGCCACCCGCCCACCTAGCCGCCCTGCCTCCTTTCAGGCCCAATATATTTTTCCACATGCGTGTAGGTTTTGTGCCTTTAATTTGTTGGCGCATGCGTGTGGGCATTGTGTTTTTGCTGTGCGTGTATTTTAAATACATAAACATGCCATTGAGCACGTCATTAATTTGACAAATCAATTTCGGGGAAACATTTCGTAAAATTTAATGTTAAAAAGGCCAATAAAATATTTGGATTCGAGCGAAACTTGCATGAAGTGCTTCGAAAAATTCATCGAAAATAAGTCATGCGATGATGACTGGAACTGGTGAGATCGCAAAGCTTTGAAATTACCTTGATCACAATAAGGAGAGACGTCATTGTGATTTACTGATTTGGGATTTTACCTCATTCAATACACTTCTTTTTCATAGTGTTTTTGAATATTCATATTGATATTTCCATCAAAGAAATATTTTTCTATTTATCAGACTTTATCAGCAACTAACAGAGCCTGTTCATTATCTGTGATTTCTACGCTTTGCTTGCTCATTTATGTTACATAAATTTATGTTAGAGTATTTTAATATTTGGCATTTTAGATGTTATCCTTTGTGTCGCACGTCTTTTGAACCACAACCGCTAATCAAGCTATGAAACGCCGCAGGCCCATAACAAGGTAAGGAGGCGGCTAATATAAAAAAGAAATCTTTCTTCTTCTCCTTCTTGACATCAGATTAAAGACGTCGCACCAAAGAAAGTTGCCCCGTCTGCCCCTGCCCAACGACATTTTCCGCAGCCGTATTAGTTTCGCGGATATATCAAATTCACACATCGCGGCATTTTCGTCATATTCATCCAACCCAAGTTCTTTAGGTTAAATTACAGAGGTGCGAGCCACTATCAGGGGTGAAAATCAAAACTTTGAAGCTGCAGATCTTGCTAGGCATCTACTTGGCTTGAGCCTAATTGTAGCCACAATGCTGCGACAGTTTTAGCGCACAGTTACAGAGTGCAACTTGTCCTCAATATCTCGGTGTCCAGCCACCTATATGAGTTGTATTCTATAATGCTGGGCCATCTCGTTTAAAGATCTGCGGCATTCAGTTAGAGACTTTGTGTTATCTACGCTTTCAGGGCTGCTTGACTGTCAGAGAAGATGAAGACCTGACTTTTCTCATTGGATATTCTTATTAGTTACCGAGGGGCCTCCTGATATACAGCCAGCACTTCCGCCTGGTATACACTGCAGTGGTCAGGAAACCGAAAATATGTTTCTAGTTCCAGCTCAGAGGAGAAGGCTCCTCCCCCGACCTTTCCGTCGAATTTGGAGCCACCAGTATACAGCGTTGCTTATGTGGGGGGCCTGGAGTCCCATTCCTTTCGTGTTGGTGTGGTAATCTTATAGTTTTTGGTGAAGGTATTTGATGGATGTACCACGAGTCCAGGAACCTGCCCTCTCTAAGTCTTAAAGCCGCAATTGTGAGCAACTATATCAAGCGGGGCAGATTACCATCGTGACAAGAGCTTCGGTCGGGGAAGAGCAAAGAGCTCCGCTTATGCATATCTCCGCACTCCTTTGTACCCTTTGAAATTGTTTGAGCGCTGTTGTCTTACTAAGGGTAGGCCACCATGCTAGGATCCGTTGAGCAGAATCGATCGAACGTTGGCAATGTAGATCCAGTGAGCTGTCTTAGGTGAGAAGCCCCTCGATACACCGATGGCAGTTTTACATGTGACAGCGCTGTGGTGACTTTCTTGATGGGTTCTATTGTGTTGTCATTTCATTGCAGTTTGCTATCAAGAATTACTCCAAGTTTAGGGAGTATAAGAGTCGGTACTTTGTACCGTCTGGTAAAAAGGACTGGCTCGGTAAAAAGGACTAGCCCAGTTTTTGCTGGGTTGACATAAAGACTGCAGTTTTTGGCAAAATCATCGGCAATGTAACCGTGTCTTAGGCAACTGGAGAAGATTGTTTTTAGCCATGGATTTGCACGTTCCACGGTGTGTTGTAGCTGGGCCGAATATTTTCCATCTGGTCCTGGCGACTTATAAGGCTTGAAAAGAGATATGGCCCAACAGATTTTCCTGTCGCTTATAATTTTCTGCTCATTCTGGATCATATAACGTGTCATCATTGCATTCTGGGAAGTGGTTATCTAAGAGTAATTTAACGGTTTCGGAACTTCAGTCAGTCCAGGACCTATCTATCATCTTTTTTAATATAGCTTGATGCTCCAGGTGATTTTGCGAGAACCTTTCGGAGACCAGCGGCTTCGGATAAAGCCTCCATCCCACTACAAAAATCAATCCAGGAGGTAATTGTGGTATTGGCTTAAACCAACAAAAAGTTGAGTGCCAAAGAAGAAGCAGAAGTTTAGCTGCTGTCTTTGCTAGAATATTTCCATCTGCCAGCAGCTAGTTTTAGCGCAACTTATCTGCTTGTCCCTACAACGAACTGAAAATATATAACCATTGCAATCATAATCTGCTACGTCTCATATTTTGATACCCTTGTTTAATAGGCTTTCAATTGTTCTTATTTGTAGGCTTACAAGGCATTTAGGTAACGCGAATACACCAAATCTGCAACTAATACCCCTTTTTACACCCGAAAATCCTTTAAATGACGACTAAATGCTGCTGCCCACTTGGACATCTACATAAATACATGCATACATAGATATTTTTTCTAGAGGGCCTAAAGTGTTTCAACTCGAACGCCTACCTAAACTCCTTCAACGCAAACAAACAACAAAGTCACCATCTAATATGCAGGCAGTTCGAGTAAAATTCACTAATCCGGCGTGCAAAATCGACGACGCTGTTGAGGCAAACAGCTGGACATTGTCTCGTCGTTGTATCATTGGCTTAATTTTTACCGCATACGAAGAGCCAAGAACAAAAGCCAGCATATCCTTTGGCCAAGAAGCAGCAGCAGCAGTGGTTTATAAATTTACATGCGAAAAATTTTCTGAATTCGCAAAAGTGTTGAGAATGAAAAATTAGTGCAGATTTTAAACGTTTAACCGAAGCCTTTGTGTTAGCAAGTACGCAATTGGCGAAAGAAGTTCGACAGCAGGCAGATAAACTGCCCATTCGCTGACCGGAAAATCCGCTTGTATGCATTTATGATTTCTTTTGCTAGCCGCAGGCCGGCTGATATGTTTGCTTTCTTTCGCATTTCAACTCTCTAAGGCCTGCATTCATAAATACATATGTATATGTTAATGTACATTAGGGCGGGTCAATTTTTATGTGAAATTTTTTCGAATATGCGCGTATAGCACAGTATGATTCTACGTGTAATTTTATGCAAATTTGCCGAAGAAATCATGGGCCTAAAATCAATTTGGAGTTTGCCAAATTGTGAAAATAAGTTTCTCAGCGTTTTGCTGTAGTATCGTAAATAAGTGCTTAAATTTTGTACAAAAACATGCTATAAGGGGTTTTTTCGTTTGAGGAATCCATTTCCACCAGAGGGCGCAATATTGAAAATTTTCACATTTACTTCGAAACTATTTTCGCGATTTGGCGAACTTCAAATTGATTTTAGACCCATAGGTTCTTCGCCAAATTTGCTTAAAGTTACATGTAGAATCCTCCCATGCTATACGCGCATAGTAAAAATAATAATAGTTGACCCGCCCTAATGTACATACATTTATGTATGCTTGAAAATCCTTTTCCTCACAGCAAAGGTAAGTAGGTGGTTACGCTGCATTATTTCGGGACAATTAAAGCAAATATTTTGCGTACTAATTAAAGTAAGTAGCTCAAAGGAAGACGCGCATATTCGTCATAGCCACGCGGCAGGATATTGCCAAAGATCCTTTTGTGCGCTCAAAAAGGCTGAGAAGAAAGGACAACAAAGCTGATTTTGCAAATATGAAAAATGAAATGAAATTCAAATTTGCCGTTGTATACGAGAGAACTTCTCTACTTTTGTGTACTTCAAATCAGCTCAGTGTGTATTTGAAAGCCTCACGTACAGCTTTTGTCTACACCAAAGTATACATGGTTGCATACAAATATTTTTGAACCGATTTCGAGGGCGCTCATTGTTTACTGTTGCTCTATGAAATCAATATGCAAAATAACCAAGCAAACAATTCGAAAACCTTGTAGAACTCTGGTGTGCGTTTTCTCAGAAAAATTATCCATTTAAAGGATTTAGTGAATGCATATCCTTTAATATGCCTATTTATGTAGGTTGCAGTTTAATGCATTGCGCACTGATATGCAAATATTGACAAGGATAATTTGTCAAAAATACCCACCACAGTTCAAATAGTCGCTTGCTGCAGCTACAACCAAAAACAAATGTTTGAGTGCGTTTGAGCGTCGATAGCGTGAAAATTTGTTGATTGTAAAATTTTTTGACGGTTATGTCCTTGTGCAGATCCATAAGCTGATATCCTGTCTGCCTTCAACCATAGAAACATCATTTATTTAAAATGCAAGATGAGGATGTAAGAAAATAAAAGACAATGAAATACAAAATGTTGCTGCTAATGGCTCTGTGAGTTGGCCAAGGTCATTTTTTTTTCAGCGATGCGTGCAACTCTTTTTCGTTAACCAAACTGGAGCAAATGCTGCAGTTTTTCCATTCTCTTGCGTTATTTACAAAGCAAAAGTTAACTTGAAATATTATGAGCTGAAGTTGTGAAGGTTTATTACGGTATTTCTCTGGAAATATTTAGAAAATGGTATGGCATTGTTGTTAAGACGTTCCCTATCATTACGGTGAGCATAAATATGAATTTAAAATGGAGGACAATTAAAAAAAAATATATCGAGCCCTAACCGCCAAAATAACGTAAGCGACATTTTTTTCAAAATTTTGTTGTTGATGCAGAAATGCATCTAGATGCTCTAGGAATATTTCTGCATCAAAAAGTAAATTTTGAAAAAAATTTCGCTCACGTTATTTTGGCGGTTAGGGCTCGATATATATATATATACACAGGGTGCGTTCAGAAATGCATCAAGCCAAAGCATCAGTCTCTTTTATTTCTAAACTATAGTTGATAGGAATGTCGAATATGCGCAACAATGGTTATAAGCCGAATCGGAACTTAGTTGCGTAAATAAGATATTTCCATCAATTGTAGTTTAGAAATAAAAGATACTGATGCTTTGGCTTGATGCATTTCTGAACGCACCCATACATACCTTCATACATACATATGTAAATTTACGTAGTATAAAAATTACAAGAAAATATCGAGCCCTTTTTTTCAAAATTTTTATTTTAATGCAGATCTATATCTATATGCATTTCTGCATAAAAAAAAATTTAGAAAAATTGAACAAATTTTCGTCTAAATTTTTAACTTTTTAGTTTGTATTTTCAGAATAATTCTGGATATGCATCTACATCGGTTTTGTAATTCAAGTAAAACCAGTGCAAGCTTTAAGTGGCTAAAAACTCGCGTTAATTTTTAATGATTTTTTCTTGCCGACGCCACAATTTATATATTTTTGTAAGAAACGCTTCAATGCCTTTCGAACTGTAGATCGCTTACGTTGATTGGGAGATCTTTTCATGGGATATTGACAAATAGTACCATAAAACACGTTTTCCCAAAAAATCTCGAAATATCTTTGAAAAGGAAATTCTGTACATACAGTTTTCGTGTTCATTGAACCAAAATTTGCTTGAACAAAAAAATATATGATGGTAGTACGTTCATGCAAAAAACAGGACGGATGGTCACCGTACCTATCTTATATGATTGCTTTTTTGGGTCGAATAATAACAAAATTTATGCGATTTCTTATTTGTTATTTGTTTGTTAAACTTAATTATTAACTTAAAGTAAATGTGTAGCCCAGTAAAATTAGATAAATTTGGTAGGTAAATTGAAAAAAATTTGTAACAGCGATTTTTTGATGCAGTTTACATCTATTTGACACGTAGATCAAGTATCCACAGTCTTTCCCCTAAATTTTATTTGGCAACATTCCGCCATCTTGGATTTAATTTGTGTTTTTTGGTTTTTCCAATTTGCAAGCTTATTTTGCATTTTTCGTAAAAAATTGTTATATACAAATATGTAGAGAATTTAACTTCCCACATTTGTTGTATAACATTTTTATTGTAAAAAATTTGCAAAAACTGCCAAAAAAATTTTATATTGTCACGGGTTTCGCCATTTTTTGTCAATTTCTGCTGAAAATACATAGCATGTCGAAATTACAAACTTGTAGAGAATTTCAGTCTTCACAACTTTTATACCAAATTTTTTTTTTGTACGACGCTTATATTACGGCCGGGATCGTTCCAAACATATCCCAGTAAAATTAGATAAATTTGGTAGGAGAATTTAAAAAAAAAAATTAACACAAATTTTTTGATGCAGTTTACTTCTATTTGACACGTAGATCATGGATCCACAGTTTCGCGCCTAAATTTAATTTGGCAACATTCCGCCATCTTGGATGTAATATTACATTTACATTGAGCCCAAATGCGTCATTTGGGCGAGAAACCTCAAATGCGAGGCCAAATCACGCATTTCTCCATACATATTCACATTTCCAGAATGACGCATTTCGACGCATTTACACAAAATCACGAAACAAATGCGTTCCAATTGCCGTACTATTTTATTGAGCGCACTCAGAAACAAAAGTTCCACAAAAGCTTTGGTTTGTCTTTGACATTTGGAATTTTTCAAACACAAAACAAACACAACGAAATAAATAAATCTTTGAAATTTGTGTGTAAAAATTGTTAATTTATACAAGAGCTTTACACATTTTTAGTTTAATCAAAGAATAATTGCCTTTTTGTGTCCAAAAAGCGTTAACAATATAATAAATGTAGTGTTTGTTTACATACATTTTGTTTTTGTCTTCCCTTTTCATTTGATGAGAAGTCAAAGCAAATGCGGATCAAGCAGTGTAAACACCTTCAAATGACTGATTTCAAATCACGCATTTTGGTCCAATGTAAATGTAATATAAGTTTTTTTAGATTTTTTGCGATTTGCACGCTTATTTTGCATTTTTCGTAAAAAATGGTTATATATAAATATGTAGAGAACTTAATTTCCTACATTTGTTATATAGAAGGTTTTTTGAAAATAGCATTTTTTTTTGTATTTATTTTTTATTGCAAAAACTGCTGCTGTTATTTAATGTTATCTTATGTTATGCTATGTTATGATATGTTATGTTATGATATGTTCTGTTATGGCATGTTTTGTTTTTCAAGGCATTTCACCTCAACTGACTTTAAATCACATCAACTCCCCTCATCTCACTCATGTCAACTCCTCTCTCATCACCATTTACCTAAACTCACTTTAACTCACCTCACCCCAACTCACCCCATTTCATCAAAACTTAATTCAACTCAACTAGACATAGCTCAACTCCCCTTAATTTTAATGATTGAATTTCAACCACTGAGCGAACACTAGTGTACATACATGTGGTGATGAGCAATAACCGCCTAAGTCGACTTAATAAAGAATTGAGTTATATATGCTAACGTATTCTGCAACTACTATTCCATGTATATGAATATTCCATGAAATTCCCATCTCGGAAGCTAGGCTATTTAAAAAGTTATAGACGAACATATTTTGGTTTCCCCATAAGGCTAACATTACAATCCAAATGTTTAAAACGTCTTTTCTCGAATTCAGGTTTTCTGACTTAGGCGGTTATTGCTTATAACAAGAGATATATGTATAAACTTTTATATTATAAAGGAATATGTGTATGTACTTATTAATTTTCGGTATTTTTCAAAACTTAAAATTTTTTCCAGATTTTTTCAGGAGTTTTTGGGATTCTTTGTGTTTTATTTTTCGGGATTTATGTAAGAGTTTTGAGATTTTTTTATTTTTTACACAGCTTTCGGTATTTTTCGGAACCTTTTCGGATTCTTCGGGCATTTTCGGGGTTTCGAGAATATTCCAGGATTTTCGGAATTAGTTTTTATACAGGATTTAGTTAAGCCATAAATAGATACAAAGTTATTTTTTATTCGGTACATCTTCAGTATTCAGGCCTGTGGTAATAACTGTACTTAGTTCCTACATTTATGACTTACTTGCAAACTCCATAAAATTTATCAGGCAGTAAATTCCAAATGTATGCAGATTGTAAAAAAAGTGTATTATTAAGTGTAGTATGCGTAACTGCCGTCCCTAAATTGGAGCACTACGTGTTGAGGTTCGAATGGACACCGACGGTCCAGCTCTGAAAGTATTCAACTTGGATCCCGCTGGTGGTAGCAGAGGAAGAGGGAGGCCCCCACTGCGATGGAATGATCAGGTGGAGAAGGAATTGGCTTCACTTGACGTTTCCAATTGGCGTCAGTTGGCACAGAAGAGAAACGCCAAATAAGAAGAAGAAGAAGCCTTGAGTTTTCCAATGTCAACGAGCGCCAGCGCGCGCTATACCCAAATCAACGCGGCGTAATTTTTGACACTTTCTAATTTCTTCTCGTTTTTATTCCCGTTTCCTTTTTCACTTTTACGTCCTATCCCTTTCTGTCACTCTTCTGCATCCAACTTCAGCACATAACGCCCTGTCAAAAATGAAAATTCCATTTTCTCGGCGCTAGCGCTGCGTTATTGTAGGATGCTCCATACAAATTGTATAGACATGAGGATTTTTGACAGATGTTCGGCGCTTGACGCGCCAATTTAGGGACGGCAGTAAGGAATTGCGAGTGACATTGTTGTGATGCGTCACAGTAGCTCGCAAAGCACCAGACATCAGCCACCACTCAAGTTTCAGAAATGTGAAGCGTAAAATTGTGTAAAAATAACAAATTTTTCACACCAATGCAAACGCATAAAAAAGCAGCAAATTTGTGTGCATAATGCAATGCATAAATAAGTGGTTGAATAAAATAATTGACTGAGTACATAAGTGTTACATGCCGGCTAGGAAATTTTCGTTTGCAGGAAATTGCTGTGGAGGCTTTGAATATCAGTCCATGGCTTGTTCGAGTTCTAAGCTACAAATATTTCCTACAACCTCAGTTGGCCAAAAGTTATGTGTTGTTTGCTCATGAACGCATTGCATAAGTGAAATTGACGGCATGGGAAATGATTTGTACGCATATGATGATTTCTTATTTTTTTGTTTTGTTTCCTGGTCATTTTTCCATTGCACAGGAAACCAACAATAACGTCCATACTTGAGAAATTATGCGTGCTTGACTTCAACCACAAAATGACGTCGCTTCCCGCACTCAATTTGCAAATACTTCAGAGGAGGAATCACACACTCACGTTCGTGTGTAAGTAAGTGTTATAAAGTCACCAATTTTCGCACACAACACAAAGTCATACATACTTACTTATGCACTTCTCCCGCAACTTGTCTAAATTGTCACTAAATTGAATTATTTCATCAAATCTGCGCGAATATTTATTTGCTTAATCAAAAGTTTAATTATGCGGAAAAGTTCGAGTGCCACTCATGTAAGTATTGTTCGAGTATTTATGCGTATTGTTGCAACATGAAGCAGACAGTGAAGTGCCTGACGACCACGCTTTCAAGTGACTTGCAGAAAACGGGGGGAAATATTCGTGTCGGCTGTTTGTCAATAGTTATTGTCCAGGAAATAATTCAATGCACAAAAAGGAGCGACTTGTTTTTGGAAATCTAAGTTTATTAGATAATCTAGGTTGCGTTAGCTTGGGGCAGGTCCCATTTGACATTATAATCAATGGGTCTTCAGAAAACTGTAGCAGCAAGGAACATATGAGATTTTTGTTTCATCGCGTGAACTCCAATCGAAAAGCCAACTGTTAGAATTCCCACTTAAACTAAGAACTGTGGCTTTTCTATCAAAAATGGGTCCTTTGTCCGACCCCGATCTCTAGTACCCTATAATTGCTCATGCCCTAATTTTCACGCAACCCACGCTGTGATGAAACAGGCCCTTAAGTCCAAAAGTGACCTACTATTCCTTTGGCAAAATGTACTAATTGTTGCAGTTTTGAATGCTAAGTTGACATCACAAGGTTTCTAAAAAATGCAGCTCAATCGCAATCAAGAGAGAGAGTATTTAAAAAAACATGACGAGAGGCTGATTGACGCGAAATCTAAAAGCTGCATTCCCATCTTAGCTATGAAAGTGTCTGCTGCAACCCACAGAAACCCCGAAAAATTGCTGGTGCTTATGTTACTTAAGTCGTCTGATGTCTTCTGATTAGTGGTTTCACTTAACAGAGCTCCACAGAGATCTGGATATCTTAATTTCTGGGTGTCGTATTCCTATTCTAAATACCGTTCGATTGACCTTGTACAGTTTCAAATAGCAGCGCCGCACGGCTATTCTTATTTAACTTTTTTAGGAGTAGACATTTTCAAAAGGTTGCCCCAATAACAATCAGCGTGAGACTTTAACTCAATTTAACTTTCTACCGTCATGTACATTAGGGCTACATACCGTCAATAAGTTCACCAGGAGTTGGTTTGAACACGAATCAGTAAATCCAGATGCAGTATGGTAAATGGCCTTTCGATACATAATTGCTCGTAATTCAATTAAGACTATTCGGATCTATCTTCTTCTAAATATATCTATATACTTATTTCTAAAAGGTATTTTTCTGTTACCAAACAATATCTCCTTTAATATTTTATCACAATCAATATTTGAGACCTCATTTTGAAGAGCAGAAACCCACGTACATGTGAAAAATAGTCACGTGTTTAGATTTAGTTATTTTTATACCCGAGCGCACTTGTGCACAAGGGTATATTAATTTTGTTCACATAACGGTTGTTTGTAACAGCCAAAACGAATCGAGATATATATAGACAAATATATACATAAATGCTCAGGATGAAAAAAGAAATCGATTAAGCCATGTCCGTCTGTCCGTCTGTCCGTCCGTCCGTGTACACGATAACTCGAGCAAAAATTGAGATATCTCAACGAAATTTGGTATGTAGGTTTCCCTTAATCCAAGGTAGGTTGGTATTGAAAATGGGTGAAATCGGACTGTAACCACGCCCACTCCCCATATAACGGTAATTTCGAGAAATACGAAAACTGCGATATTTTAGTAACTACTGAAGATAATTTACTCAAAATTGATATTTACAATAACTTTTAGAAGAAAAATAAGAATATTATAAATTTTTGGGAAACGGGCGTAGCCACGCCCACTTATGGTTACATGTGTATATCTTGGTAACCGCTGCACCAATTTCTTCCCAACTTGGCACAGTTGTTGGCCTTGATACATCATACTAAATGGCCGAAAATTTAAAAAATCGGACAATAACCACGCCTACATCCCATATAACGGTAATTTTCGGAAACACGAAAACTGCGATATTTTAGTAACTACTGAAGATTATTCACTCAAAATTAATATTTACAACAATTTTTAGACGACAACTAAGAGTGTTGTAAATTTTTGGAAAATGGGCGGAGCCACGCCCACTTATGGTTACATGTGTATATCTCGGTAACCGCTGCACCAATTTCTTCCAAACCTGGCACAGTTATTGGCCTTGATACAGCATAAAAATTCGCCGAAAATTTTTAAAATCGGACGATAACCACGCCCACATCCCATATAACGGTAATTTAGAGAAATACAAAATCTTCGATAAATCAGTAAATATTGAAGCTAATTTATTCAAAATTGATGCTTGCAACAATTCTTTACCAAGAAATACGTTAATGGTACAATTTTGGAAAACGGGCGTGGCACCGCCCACTTATGATCACATATATGTATATCGGTAACCGTTCTACCAATTTGTACCAAACTCGGTGTGGTTATTGTGCTTGCCACATATAAGCAAAACGTTGAAATTATTGAAATCGGACTAAAATTACGGTCGCTTTTCATATAACGGTAAATTTCAGAAATGCTTGAAACTTCAATATTTCGAAATTTAAGGACGCTAATTTACTCAAAATTGATACACCCCGGCTTACCATCTAGCGGTAGGTTTCGGAAAGGTGAAAAAACATATATTTAATACTTGCGCTGGGTATTTAATGTTCGGCTCCGCCCGAACTTAGACTTTTTTACTTGTTATTTTAAAAGTTAAAATCACTGTATCCGGCCAATCTAGTACCATATCTTCCACAATATTCCATGAGTTTTATTATTGTTATTAAATGTACAATTTCAGTATTTGTCAGTCCAAAAAAATATAGTAAGCCAGCGAAGTGACTCAAGGCCTAAAGGCAGACTTGTGCAGTATTGTGAAAAATTAATTGTATAATTTCTTCAGTTGTGAATTTCTTGCGCTTTAATTTTGTAGAGCTATTTCAAGTGCATTTGCATATGAATGATTAGGAATGTGACAATAATTATTTACAAATTTTTTAGCCATAGCAAACCATCAAACATTTATCAAAACTAATGTTCGCCCAGCGGTTGAAATTCAACCACTAAAATTAAAGGGAGTTGAGGTTAGGTAAGGTGAGGTGAAGTGAGCTTAGATAAGTTAAGACGAGTTAGGGTGAGTTGGGGTGAGCTAAGGTGAGATAAGGAAGATGTGGTGAAATAACATTAGCTGGGGTGAGTTGTGTGGAAGGGAGTTTAATTTAGCACTTAGCATTACATAACATAACATAACATAGCATACAATAACATAAACACCATAACATAACATAATATAATCTCACATAAAATAACATCATAGAACATAGCAAAACATAATATAACGTAGCATTACATAACATAAAATAACATAACATAACATAGCATAGCACAACATAACATAACACAACGTAAAATAACATAAGATAACATAGCATAGCATAACATAACATAAGACAACAAAACATAGCACAACATAGCACAACATAGCACTACATAACATAACGTGCCATAACAGAACATGTCTCATTCCTCAGTTTTATCGTCGTAATCTCTAACTTTCTCTATCTCTGTCTTTGTCTCTATCGTTTTTTGTCTTTGTTTATATCTGAATGTTTATCTTAATATTATTTTTATATTTATTTTTTTATTTGTATCTTTATCTTTATCTCTTCCTTTACCTTTATCCTGACCTTTGTCTTAATTATTTTTTTCATATACATACTATTCACCCTCACCATTGTCAATATATTAAGTATTGGCATCTGCCTTCCTCTTAGTCTTTATCTTTAGACCTCTACTTTTATTTTAATCTTTGCCGTTATACCTTTCTCCTTCTACATATTCAACTTTACCTTCTTCCTTGCATGAATCTGAAAATATATACCCAACCTGGGTCGGCGAAATCTCTTAAACTTTGTTCGTCCATGGGGGAGCATCTGCTCCGCACTCTTCTGCTCAGGGCTAGCATCGAGCCAAACCCTGTGCAAGAAACCTTCACTTTCTGCGTTCGCCAGAGACGATTAAACCCAGTCAGTTGTAACTCTTCCAACGGGTGGCGTCATCTTCGAACTTTCTCACGCCTCAGGATTCATTAGCAATGGACCACGTATGACGTGTGCTGCACAAACCGAGCTGCCTCCGCGGCACAACAGAGTCCGCCGGAGCAACTCAACACAAACGCGAACACACCCCGTCACATCACAACAATAGACCACTTCACAGACAGAACGGCATGTAATATGGGGTCAAAGAGACAAAGCTACATAGCAATTCAACACCCTTTGGCACATTCAAGCTTATCGAATGAACGACGACGCATCCAACAGGATTATGGGCAGCTGCAGTAGCTCGCCTGCCATAACAATTTTAAGCGCAGGTCTGATAAACAGCATAACGTGGCGACCTATGCTGATTCTAGAATCAGGCCATCTGCCCATAGTCATGTCGATTGCCACATGTGCCGACTTTGCTTACTCGGAACACCGTACCAAAGCTGATTGGAACGGCTTCGCGAAAGTTACTGAAAGCACCTGCTCAGCCCTACTCACACCAACGTTTACATAGGCGAACGTAAGTTTCGAAGGGTTGCAACTACTGCCGCAGCCCGGGCTTAGGGATCTCAACACGGATATTCGGCAACTTGTGAACTTACATAAGCGGAAAAAGTGGAAAGAGCATCTGAAAACTGGTAACTTCACCTCTGGTGTGAGCAAGCTTTGGTCAACCGTGAGGTCACTGTCCAACCCGACGAAGCGTAACGACATAGTTAAAATCTCTTTCGGCGACCACGCTTCGTCGGACCCGGAGCGATGCCCGAGCACATTATTTTAAAACCTTTTATTCACAATAAATGAATAACCTTACCCATGTTCGAAGAAAAATCTCGCTAGTGAAAAGATTCGAAGCCAAGCATTCAGCCGAATGTAAAAATATTGCCGATTAATCGGCAACCCGAAGCCGAAGCCAACGTTCGGTCGGAATCTACTATTCCGGATATGCTTAGATTTCACCGACACCTTCTTCGGCTAGACATGCTTATGCTGGAATGGTTTTGAGGGGAGAGGACGTTCAGCTGAAATTCTAAATTAAATAATTTTAAAAAATGTTGTATACATATAAGATAGAAAATAGATATGCGAAAATTTTAAGAACATTTATCGCGAACAAAAAATCAACAATATGTATACAAATAAATTTCCTAGCATTAGAGAAAAAATTTAACTACATGAACATATTTAAAATGCGTAAATGGTAACGCACAAATAAATGTCTAGCCAATAAAAATGGATGTGCTCGCAAAGAAGTGCTAAGAATTTCATTAGGCACGTTTTAAATGGTGGCACGCATGCGCAGCAATATAATAAACCAAAACTAGATACAACAACAATTGAATTATGCTATTAACAAAAACAAACGCCTACGCGGTACTATGTACAACAAACAATAGCTTTAAAGTAATTGCGTGAGTTCTATGTAACATAGCTATTACTCTGAGAGTTCTGCTTATATGTATGTATGTTAGTTAAATATGCATTAGGGTGGTGCTTAAAAATATCAACATCTATATTTTGTATGAAGCATCACTTTATTTTTTCTACGCAATTAGAAAACACATTCCGGAAATATGAAAAAATTTTTAAAAATTTTTAGGAATCGCTACGCTTACACAGCCGGTTTCACCGGCAATTTAAATGGAAAATTATTTTTTATTGTATGTATCAATTTCCATATAAAATTCAAGAAAATTAAAATAATTTTTCACTTAAATTGGTTTCGTTAAATTGGCTGTTAGATTTGAAAAAATTTAATTTTTTCATTGCAATTCGAAATTGTGTGCCGCAAGCAAAATTACATTCTTACCGCCGGTTTCACTAGCAATTTAAATGAAAAATGATTTCTTATTTTCTGTCAATTTTCATATAAAATTCAAGTTTTTTTTTACTTAAATTGCTTTCGTGAAATTGGCTGTTATTCCTTTAAAAAATTACCTAATTTATTTTAAAATTTCCACAAAAAAAAAATTTGAAAAAGTAAATATTTTCTTGTTTATTAATATTTAAGCCAGAAAAATTTGCTTTATCTAAATAAACGCTTTCTTAATTATATTAGGGTAAAACAAGACTAAATACAGAAAATATTTTCTTGTTATTTTGAAAATAAACAAATAAAAATTTTCTTAAATTTTCTTGATTATAAGTATATATTTTCTAAGCTCAAAAACAAGTCTCGATTTTCTTGTTTCTGCTTTGGTTTAACAAAAAACAAAATTCTAACAACATCTAAATTTTGTGTGGGGCACCCCTTTAATTTGGTATAAGTTCAAAATAAAGGCATCGACGAAAGTTTCAAAATCGGAAACAAACTTTTAGGGCGTTTGAGAAAATATATATATTTTTTTTATCGGAAGAAATTCAACAAAATTTTGACTTAAAATCTGATACATGTTGGGATATTATTGAATTGCTGGTCAAATTCACATTTTTTTCGAATTTTTACGAATTAAAAAAAATTCAAACCCTGGTAGCGAGCCGCATTTTTTTTAAGTTTTAAGATTTTCCTAGCTGTCGTTATTTTCCACGTGGACCGAAATAAAGGGTGCGCCATGATGTTGATTTTTTTTAAGGACCACCCTAATATGTATGCATACATATGCGTATATATATGTAAATAAATGATAGTTTGAAAACTTGCCGACGCACGCACGCCCGCACCAAATATCCAACGTGTGTAACCCCTTCTTCACTAGTTTGCTCCCTGTATGCCACAAAGGAGCCGATCGGCCGCCACGCATGCGCAACAATAAATACAACAAGCAGGAGCTAATGTTGGATTCACTTGAAATATCAGGAAGGCAACATAATACGTATGAGCGAACCATCAACCGACCGACCGCCCGACCTTTTAATATTCCATGGAAAATATGTTATATTTGTATTTAAATTTTCCATACTTATAATGCTGTTGCCATAATTTTATTTCAATTTAGATTTTTTTTGTTTTTCGTCATGAAGTTGGTGTGAAATGTTGAGCGGCTGATTTTTTTTGTTTCTTGCTTTTATGCTATTTTGCTGCTTTTGTGGGTGTTTGAATATTTGTTTACTTATTTAAGGCGGCAGCAACAGCAGCTAGCAAGTGTTGAAACGGATTTCGTTAAAACCACATAAATTTGCCTAATTGCGCACTCGTACGTACATACGTACATAGCGACTTGTGCATCATGCACGCATGCATTACTCATTCAACAAACAAACATACATAGATACATAGCTACATAGATAGATAACTATTTACATAAAACAATAGCGCTGACATGAAAAAAAATCAAGCAGCGGCAGTTCTTAGGCATTTCGGAAATCCTCACAAATTTAAATAAATCCAATGTGGCACGGCGCGTTTACTGAAAATTTATTTTTGGTAATAAAAGTAAAAAATTGTTTGTGCATTGTAGTGGAGGTGAAGGAGGTTGTAATAATTTTTTCATCATTTCCATTTTTGTTTCTTCTTACTGTTTGGTTGTGACTGAGGCTCATTAGAACTTCCTGCGCTTAGATCCTTCCATAGACTTTTAGCACTTTTAGTATGCGTCGCAGGCATACCGAAATTTCGTTGCGCATTGCGCAAATCCCTTTGGGCTTTGAGGTTTGTCTTTGTTCTCGGTTGCTGCGAGCATTTCCTTTTTTTCTGCTTAAAGTACCTACCAATATCATACATATGCTATGCATATATATATGTATGAACTTTAGGTTGCCTCACAAAAAAAAACTCCCTTTTTTCCCCCCGAATTTAAAATGTATTATATTTTAACACTTCCGCCAAAATATGTCGTAAAATATTAAGGTTTACGTGAGCTGTAGCGAACTGTAAATATCTCCAAAAATCTCTATATTTTGATTCGACTGATCAAATTTTTAAAAATTTTTATGCAGACCTTCTAAGTTTAAACTCATCTATCGTCTCAAGTGATGTCTTGAAAAAAAAAATTTATACTAGTTTTAATTAAAAAAAATATCTATTTTTGGTGGTATTTATTTTCAAATCTTGATGTTTTCCTTAACTATTTTGGTGAAACTCCCAAATTTTGTAGATTTCATAACTCCGCTGCGAAACCAGTTCCATTTTTTATCGGGGAAAGTGATACATCCTAATGTATATATGTGAGTGCATAAACATATGTATGTACATTAGGCCGGGTCGATTTGTGGGGAGGCAAAAAAATCGCCCATTGCTCTGTGAAAATCATATTCTAGGGATCAAAATAAGAAACTTTGCCGAAGGAACCATACCTCTAAAACGAATTCTGATGTCCCCCAATTTGGGTACTTTTGGGTAGGGGCAAATTTTGAAAAATCCCACTTTGACCCATTTAGAGTGCTCCAATCGAGTCCAAATGTATGACCGACCCCCACTAACTTTGGGCGGCTGATCCACCCATGCCAGTGGCACACCCCCTGGAACCCCCTGGGGGTTCACCATACAAACATTTCAAAAAATCGCCGGTTTTGCACTTTACATGAAAAAATCAGCGAAATGCCTATGTTTTTTCTTTTTGGAGTTTATTTTTCTCTTTAGAAATTTATTTAGTCAGAACATATGTAAATGAAAAAATGAATTTAACTTAGTAATAGAAAAGAAATTAAAAAAAATTATTAGAAATTAGCGTTTTTACAACCCTTTTAAAACCAAGGCATCACTGTGATGCATTTGCATGTCGTAAACATAGTTGTGTGGGTTTTTTATTCAACCGTTTTAAAAAATGAAGGTATCACTGTGACACAATTGCAAATCGGAAAATTGCTTGGGTGCGTTTTTTAAGACACAGCTGCATGTCGTAAACTTACTTGTGTAGTTTTTTTATAGCACCTACTTAAGAAATGAAGGTTGTTTTTACAACCCCTTTTGTGGGTATTTTAAGGCACCTTCTTAAGAAATGCGCGTTTTTTGCAACCATTTTAACAATTAAGGTATCACTGGAATGCACCGCAACCCTTTTAAACAATGAAGGTATCACTGTGACACAATTGCAGATCGTAAAATTGCTTGTGTTGTTTTTTTTAAGCCACCACAAGACACAGCAGGTAGAATTGAAATTACCATTTCATTCTTATTACCTCGTCTCGTAGACCATATATAACGCAACAGTTTTTGTGAATGCATTAAGTCGTTGTGAAGAACTCAAAGTGTGAAGTGCTAATTTCAGATAAAAAAATATTTCAAAAAAATAATAAGTGAAGTGACCATTCCAAATCAAAAAGTTTACAATGAATCCACCATCCTCTACACCGCAAGATGAAGCAACTACATCAACAACTATCGAAAACCCAATGAGTGATATACCCAAGCATGATGTTACTGTTTTTGGTGTGTCTACTGATTTAACTGATCTTAATTTACCAACCCATCTGGATATCTTGAGATATTATTTTTACTTAAGCGAACGTGCTAAAACAGAACAAAAAAAGTTTTCCCATAAATCATTCACTATTCAAGTACAAGATAAGTTGATTGGAATTTGAGAAAAACTTGGTATGGAAATAATGCTGAAAAAAAGTGTATTTAATAAATTGAATAAAGTGCTTGACAAGTATCAAGAGCAAATCAAGAGAAGAAACAACACCCAACAATTTACAGAGTATGTCAAATCTCTGGAAACAATTTTTTACATTGGAACATGTAAATGCGATTTGAAGGCAGCTCCATGTGCATGCGGCTGGGTTCCCGAACGCCTCAAAGAGTTCATGCACGATCAACATAATCAGAGAAGACTAACAATGGATGCATTTGTGATGGAAACTGAAGAGCAAGGAGCAACGTCTATGTCATCAATGCCAACATACCAAGATCCCGATGATTCAACATACGCACCGCCACCTGTTCAAGAAGATATGAATAGAAGCACAAGTTCACAATACATAGAGAGATACGATTGTTTTAACTTTGCCTTGGTATGAGACAGATTTGGTGTGCCTGACAGAGTAGCATCAGCATTGGGAACCGCTCTTTTGCAAGATTTAAAAATTAAAGATAAGCATGGGAAACCTCTCATCATGGATAAATCGAAAGTTCGCAGAGAAAAAGAGAAATGCAGACAAGAAGTGCTTCGCAAAAGGTTAGATGATACCAATTTGTTAGCGTTTTCATTCGATGGCAGAAAAGATGATACTTTAACGATAGATAAAATTGATGAGAAGTATCATACGAGGATGGTAAAAGAACCTCATCTTGTTATTTTGAGAGAACCCAATTCTGAATTGATTGGTTACGTAAGACTGGAACATGAAACCGCTGAATACAAAACAACCAAATTAAATGGTTTTTTCAACGATAAAAATATATCACTGGATGCATTAATTGGAATATGCACTGACGGTGAGCCAACAAACATTGGCCCGCACGGTGGAATTATACGACGATTCGAATTGCTGTTAAAAAGACCATTGCATTGGTTCGTTTGCCTTCTACACTTCAACGAACTTCCGTTTCGGCATTTGTTTGAAGCTTTGGATAAATCAACCAGCACTGGACCAAGATCGGCAACCGGAAAACTGAGCCGTCAAATCGAAACTTGTGAAACTCTTCCGGTAAGTTATTGCTATCACTCATTTATTATAATTGTCAACCATTTTTAATTATTTTATTATTATATATTTTCAGGTGGTGGACGGCTTCCAGAAAATTGAGTTGCAAAATATGCCCCCTGCTCCAGAAAAAATTGAATTTTCCACCGATTCGAAGTACTTATACGACATGGCCCATGCAATTTCTAGCGGCGTGGTTCCGGTGGATCTGGCTAACATCAAACCAGGGAAAATTGTACATTCTCGGTGGCTCACCAAGGCCGCTAGATTATTGCGATTATATGTGACAACGGAAAATCCAGATGCAAATTTAAGAATTCTGGTTGAATTTATAATTAAATGTTATGTGCCAATGTACTTCAATATCAAGTATTACAGCTCTGTCGTGTACGGCAGTGCATTATTTTTCAAGTTCATTGGTTGGTCACGATTTCTAGAACCTCGTTTACGCAAAATTGTCAATCAAGTAATTAAAGATAATTCATATTATGCGCATTCGGAAAATATCTTGTTATCAATGTTGTTTGATGATAGCAAAGAAAAGCGCGACTGTGCCATCAAGAAAATTCTACGCTATCGAACCGATGTTGACGAGCCAATGGAACTTAGAGTTTATAAAAAACCAGATATAAACTTTAATTGCACAAGTTATACGGAAATGATCAATTTGAATGATATAAATATCGTATTTGAACCACCATTCACGCGAAGCATTCCGTACGATACATTGAAAGAATATTTAAATCAAGATGATCCACCGTTTAATGATCCAAAAATTCCATCACACATACAAGGAAGGAACGACATGTTCAATTGCTAGCTAGCGTTTCCAAACGGGTTATACCGGAAAATGTAGAGGCTGTTATGGCGACGACATTAGAGAGCAGTGCGAAATTGCCCAGACTTGAAAGTAAAAAAGACTTCAAACAATAATTTTTTTAGTATCTGTTCTATAACTCACTTAAATTAATTTTTTCATTTACATATGTTCTGACTAAATAAATTTCTTAAGAGAAAAAAATAGATATTATTATAAATAAATAATAAATATTATTATAAATAAATAAATAAAAAATAAAGAAAAAAACATAGCCATTTAGCTGATTTTTTCATTTAAAGGCCAAAAATGGTGATTTTTTGAAATGATTGTATGGGGAACCCCCCAGGGTAGTTCCAGGGGGTGTGCCACTGGCATGGGTGGATCGGCCGTCCAAAGTTAGTGGGGGTCGGTCATACATTTGGACTCGATTGGAGCACTCTAAATGGGTCAAAGTGGGATTTTTCAAAATTTGCCCCTACCCAAAAGTTCGACCCAAATTGGGGGACATCAGAATTCGTTTTAGAGGTATGGTTCCTTCGGCAAAGTTTCTTATTTTGATCCCTAGAATACGATTTTCACAGAGCAATGAGCGATTTTTAAATCGACCCGCCCTAATGTACATATATTAATGTCTCTTCGTCTCCTTGCATGTCTCACTTCACGTGTATTAATTTGCGTTCCCGATTCGAACGGAAGCAATTCCGTTTCGTCCAAAATTTTTTTTCGGTATTTAATTTCATTCATTTTATTTTTTGTTCACTTCATTTTAAGCCAATTGTTTTTCATACTTCCCATTACATTTGTTTCTTAACCCTCGTCGATTGTGTAGATGTTATAATTGTTCGCTTCATTTGATTAAAGCCTTTTTTTGCTGATATTGCACAATGAGAAGAGGTCCCTATGATACCGACATTTTTACAAGCCATTGAAGTATGTATGTACCACTAAACGCGGACATACATACATATGTGTGATTGTGTATATCTTTGTTGTTATTTGTTGCATATCCCCTCCTTGTTCTCTTTTATCGATTTCGTCAATTTCGTTGTAATATATTACCAAAGATTTTTTTGAGTTGTTGCATTTTAAGATCTTCATCTGCTGATAAGAACTGGTAATTTACTTTTAATATCGTAAAGGGTATGGTACATAGTATAAACGTATGCAGCAAACACATACGGAAGTTGCGTTTTATGTAGGAATTAATAATTTCAAATTATAATTAAACCACAATTACTGTTTTCGGGTCCATTTCTGGATCAGTTTGGAACTTTTCGCGACAGTTTGGGGGATTAGTTCATACCTTTTTGGGTTCATTTCGAGACTAGTTCAGCGCTGTTTCGAAACCATTTTCTTTCCACAATAATTATGAGTGAGGAAAAACTTTGTTGTTTTAAGGAGCTATACTTTTTTACATTTCGAAATCATTTCAGAATTTGTTCGGGAAAAAGTCCTGAAATAGGCCCAAACGATCCCGAACTACCTTCGAACTAGTCACGAATCGGTACCGAAAAAGTTCTAAACTAGTCCCTAAAAGGTCCTGAACTCCTTAAAAACTTTATCCGAAGAACTTTAGGCCTATCAGCGTTTCCTCCTTTGCTCTTGAGTTACTGGAAAGGATTGTTAGCAGAACAAGTAAATCATAGCTTAGTCGCTTAAATTGAGAAGTCCCTCGTGGTTTTCCTGATATAACTCATTGGTGGATTTTATCAATAAGATAATCTGCTGTACATTAGTGAAGACGAGGCTGTGGTTGTGCGAATTGTCGAGGCTTGTGGCAAAGCGCCACCCCATGGAGGTGTTCTTTATCCACTTTTGCGAAACCTAACTGACAAGACGCTTCTGCGTGAAATGAATTGGAGGTGTGCAAAAGTCGGGGAAATGCTATGCCAGCTGATGCAGCGAACGCTTTGGTGGTCCGAAAGCCAAACTTCTAGGTGTTATCTTAGAAACGAAGCTGAACTGGAAGGAGAATATAGCTCAGTGTTATGGGCTTCTTTAGCCGTCTATACTTGTAAATAGGGCCATAGGTAAGAAATGGAGCCTAAGTTTTCGTTTTTATAGAAGTCGTTAGACCGATTCTCCTATATGGAGTAACTGTATGCTGGCCTGCATTAGGCAAGAAGTTCAACCTCAGGTACCGAGCTATATTTATTCTGCAGTATTAAATCAAATGCAAATATTTTTTTGTCAATATTTAATTTTACTCGCTTCGTAAGTTTACACGTCTGTTTTTCTGTGTTCACTCCTCTTTTTAATCGACTTCAAAAAAGGAGGAGGCTATCAATTCATCCGAATATTTTTTTTACCGGATAACTTTGAACTAAGTGAACCATTTTCGATAAGGTACCTCAAGGGTAGTCCCATATTTATTTCGTTTAGTTCCCTTTATTGGATCATGAAAAAACTAACGGTAGTAATAAATTTTTATTTGTGAATTCGAAGTCAGCGGTTTTTTTTCTTTTTTGCTTAAAATTACTTATTTTCATAAAAAAAATAACTCACAATTCCGAGTGATATAAAATTCGGTATAATTAAAAATTATTTTATTCTTATATTACACCACGAAATCCCTACTTCGCATCCTGTACTTTCTACTTCTCGAAGTATGTAAGTGCTATATTTATAAATCGAACAACCGTTACGGACTAATTATCGTTGAAATCGATGAATCGAACGTTTAGGGCAGGTCTAATGGCATCAACAAGAAATTAAAAAATTATACTCTTGGATTTATGGGATAGAAAAAGTCATGATTTTAACTTATTTTTAGATTTACTCCTTTAAACTTTAGTATTATTTTTAACCGTCTTCACAAAAAGGAGAAGGTTATCAGTTTTTTTGTTATGTATGTTACCGCATAACTTTGGTCCACGTTAACCGATTTCTATAAGTCTTATTTTAGAGGAAAGGTGTTACCTCGCAGGTGGTTCCATACTGGTTTAAATCCGATGATTGGATCATGAACAAATTAACGAAAGTCTTAAATTTTTATATGAGAATTGAAATCGGTTTGGTTTTTTTGCTTCAAAATTGCTTGTTATTTTCAAAAATTAAATTTGCATTTGAGGTATAGCTAATTTTGCTGTTATTTTAAGCAATTTAAAGGGAAAAATGAACAATTTAACTTAATATCTGATAAGTTGTAGTTTTGACAATTTTTTCCGTGTAAAGCCTAAAACTGATGTGGCTGAGTGCGCCTTTGCTGCATTTTATTAATTTTATACGTCCATATTTGGGACAACAAATTTTAGATATTTTATCTTAATTCACTGATAGATTTTACAACTCGAAATTATTTGATTTCAACATGATTTGTTCAGAAATAGAAAATGAGCTCGAAATTATGAATGAGATAAAAATTAAGAAAGTGTGAACATGGCATAACCCCGAAAGCGCGGTAGATAATGCGAATATCAAGTTAAAAAGAAACTACACAATTTCCCGCAAAACTTCCCTCCCGCCAAAAAATAAATAAATAAATAAAAAATCTAGGTCCGCCGCTGCGTGTAGCTCTTTTAATTTGGTTACAATGACAAGATTTTGTTGCACCGAATATGGGACAAATACGGGGCATGAAAAAAGTATTGAACATTTTGCGTCCCATTATTATCTATAAATAACTTACCAGGACAACTGACAAAAAAATAGGATTGTCTCGTACAATACAGGACGGTTGTTCACCGTAATTATAACACGTAGATAATTTTTTTCTTAGTTTTCAAAGCTTCGTATAAAGTACACCCAGAAAAAGCTAAACATATTTCTCATAACTGACATTTATGCCAAAAAAGATATTTGCTCACCGGAAGCAGAGAATGTTAATGTAATTAATGTAATGTCATTAACATTCTCTGGTTTCACGTTTAATTGGTATGAAAACTGTTAAATCAACATTGGCATGTATTACCAGAGAATGTAGATTTTTGTTTAGTGATTAGAAGTGGTTAATTATTTAAGATTATGTGCATTTGCATACATATGCACGCATGCGCTTTGTTAATATGTACAGACATACATAGGTACTTATGCATGGGTGTATGTATGTACATATACATTTTTATTTTTCAATCATATGTATTTTAATTTTGAATTTTATTTGTTCATATTTATTTGTCGAAATATCTGCCACTTATAACTTTTATCTTATTTTTAAATAAAACAATATATATCAGCATTTATTCAGCTTTATAATCAATCCGTTTTCTGATTAATAAAATTAATTCGATTCTGATTAATAACATATAAATAATCTATAAATTATTAACTTTGCTTAATCAAAAATTATTATTCTTTGATGAATTAAATAATCATGTTTCCATTAATCAGCTTTTTCTTTCATTTGATTTACTGCACATCCCTATTTCATATATGATATGGGCGATTCCACCGTCCCGGGTGCGACATTTGAACAGAAAAAATCTTATTTCTTGTTTAAATTTAAGTATAAAGTACTCAACAATTCTACATTTTAATAAAGCTACACCTAATCGAATATTGTACGAGTTATTACAAAATACGAAAAAAATTCCAGGTTACTTTTATATGAAAAAAATCTGAGTCATTTCTTCTGTCACGGGTGGGACAAAAAAGAAGATCCTGCTTTTTGGAGCAGACATATTTTACGGAAACTCTGCGAATTTGTTTCACTTTTCTGTGTAAACTTGATGTCTTTATATTAAAACAAAGAACTACGAATACAAATAAAGCAAAAACCAGAACAAAAATTATTGCTTTATTATAAAAAAAAAAAAATCCGAAATTCCTCTGTCACTGGTGGGAAATTTTATATGAAAACGAGCTTTTAGTGTGTTCCATATATAATATAGAATAATATTTAAGACAATTTTACAAAAATCAGTTGAGTTCTACTATACAAAAATTCTAATTACATATGAGTACACTTGCAAACAACGTATGTGATTTTATGATAAATTAAAAAAAACGACTACGAGTAACATCTGAATTGAATCTTGTTTTTATTA
>NW_023458560.1:58550818-58551975 GCF_013731165.1 Rhagoletis pomonella
ACATAGTGCAGCGAATTAAAATACAGCGGCTCCGCTGGCTTGGTCATGTCGTTCGAATGGACACCGACGCTCCAGCTCTGAAAGTATTCAACTCGGAACCCGCTGGTGGTAGCAGAGGAAGAGGGAGGCCCCCACTGCGATGGAAAGATCAGGTGGAGAAGGACTTGGCTTCACTTGGCGTTTCCAATTAGCGTCAGTTGGCACAGAGGAGAAACGACTGGCGTGCTTTGCTGAACTCGGCCAAAATCGCTTAGGCGGTTACAGCGCCAAAAAAGAAGAAGAAGAGAAGAGTACCGCTGGAACTTGTCTCAACCACTCGAATACGTCATGCATCATTTCTTGCGTTGGAATAGAATCTTTGACTCGCAGTATATGTAATTCGAACTTAGTCCCCTTTGCAGCATTGTTCTTATCAATCATTAAGTAATTTAAAGTAAATTAAAATATCTCCTTACTTACCAAATGATGCATATTGTTGCATCAACGGTACACCTCGAAAATGTACCTTTTCCGGGGTTGTACGAAAAATTTTACGATTTTTCAAATGTTTTCCAACAAACAAAACGCTTACGATTTGCCCAAATGGGAGTCATAAAAATAATTGTCTGACTTCAATCACAATTGCCACAACACACATAACAGCACGCATCCTTAATAACTGTTTTCACCTTTAAAATGTCTTAAAAATTTGGTAATTTGTCTGTTTGTTGTTAAAAATAGTGCGCAGGAGTAATAATTTCGAGAATACACCAACACCAAAAATTCAAAGGAAGCTGCATGCGCGGCTGCTGGCGAAAGGGTAAACAGATCGTAAAAATAATTTTTATGACATTTCTGGTGCCCTACAGCTGGTGATGATGGTGCTGCAGGTTATGCGACGCTGGCAGGCTTGCCCTTCGATGATGCAATGCGCAATGTGCGAGAGCAATTAGTGGTGTAATTAGACAACAATAGCAACAAGGTCGATATAAAATAAATGTGGAAATTATTTTTTTTATTAGATTTAAAAATATAATACTCGCACCATACTTATGAATGTGTGTGCGTTAGATCTGTTGTTTGTTTTGTGATACGCGTGCGCATGCGCGCCATTTTCAAGTAAATAGATATTGTGGCGAATACTGCGGCAACACAAAGCGAACAACGAGAAATAGGCA
>NW_023458560.1:58551985-58556853 GCF_013731165.1 Rhagoletis pomonella
GAGTATATTTGGGTATCCCTCAAGGTTTCGAGGATAATCGTAACAATATGTATATTGCTTTATGTTCTACGCCAAGGCCAGAACGCGGTGAAAGCTTGTAAGAAATTTGTTTTAAGACTTTGAATGGGTTATGCTATCTGTTGGCGTTTTTATGGGAATACTTGGAAGGATCTGGCCATGTGCAGGCTAATGCTTCCTAGAATTAATTTTTGTATTAAAATGGGAAGAATTAGAGAATTTTAATAGTAATTAAAATGAAAATGTTACATAAGACTCTAATGGGAAGAATCTCGTATGCTGCGTAGCAGGATATTTTTAATGGCAGAGCTGAACTTACAGTGGCGGTCAAAAGTGGATGAATGGTGTTTCGTTTTTAATATTTACAATGTTTTTCAAGCAAACATTTTTTTTTTTTTTAATATGGTTCATGCTTTAACAAAAACCATATAAATCACACTTTCGAACTTTATACAGAATTTAGAAAAATTCCACACATTTTGATCTAAATTTCGGGCTTTTTAACCAGATTTTTTGTGGGTATGCAGTTAACTAGCCTTTAAAATTCTAGTAAAATTGGTGCAAGTTTTGAGCGGCTAAAAAAACGCATTGATATTTAATCTTTTTTTTTTTGCTGATGGCTTTTGCGGTTTTTTTTTTTCATATAAACAGTGAAATTTAGGAAAACTGGCGTTGACTTTTCTTATTTTCCCCCCAAACGGTCTTGCGCATATTCCCCCACGAGAAATTCTGATTTTAGAAATACCAGATTGGCTCTAGTTTTTGAAATATTTTGACTTAAAGGTGTCAAAAAACGAATTTTTAGCATATTTTGAACCGTTAAAATATAAAAACAGTACAAGAAAGAATATTTTTAATAACACGTAAAGAAAGCTTAAACTCTGTCCCTTTATGTCGAAAGATACAAAACTTGGTAGTATTTATTTAAAAAAATAAAATAAATAAATTTTAATTTTTTAAAAGTTTTTAAAATGCACAGGCAAGCAAAAATTCGAACATTTCCATAAATTTCTACTTAAAAAGTTTTAAATTAACTGAGAAAATTTCAAGTCATAGCTACTCGCTGTGTATATTTTTATAAATTTGTTTTTGTAACTTATGTTTATAACAGTCAAAATTTTACCTTTTGTGCTAAAAGAGCAATGTTTAGCTTTTTTTGCACCTTACTAAAAAGATTCTGCCAGACCCCGTTATTCCATTAGAGACGTTTTGAAAATGCCAAAAATTAGTATTTTGGCACTTTAAAGTCAAAACATCTTAAATGGATTAACATGGAGCCAATCTAATTTTTCTAATTTCAGATTCTGATTCTACGGAAAAAATTAGCATTCACTTTCCGTGCCGAAAACATTTTTTGAAAATTTGTTGGCTCATGGAATCCGGCGGCGGTGTTGGCGCAGTTAGGGATGAAATGATACCATGCATGTATCGATACATTTACTTGGATCTAAAGTATCGATACCTACTCATATTGATACTTTTGGCTATAAAGGTATTCATTATGAATTATATAAGTTAAATTTTGTTTTTTTTTGTTATAAATTAACTATTATCTGGGAATCCTAAACTCCAAAACTATGAGTTTAATGAAGAATAGTATTTAATAAGGACAGTTCATTGGAAAAGATTACAAGAAATTTAATCTCATTTAAGAAAAAAACTTGCTCATAAAATATTTCTGGAAAAGTCTTCTTTTGTTTTACTTCCTAGGAACAAAAGGTTTTCAAAGATTTTAGTGCAGTGGAAATGTACAAAAATGTACAAAAATTATGAGCCAAATATTTAAACTCGATGGTTTCAAAAATGTCTCCTTATTACTTCAGCTGGAGGAATTTTAAATACAATTGTAAAAAGCATTTAAAATATGAAAGATTTTCTAGTTCACTGGGACTACCCTACTATTTTAAGCCTTTGTTTTTTTTTCTTTAATAACAGAGCTAGACTTCCACTACCTTTGGTGTTTTCCGCTAGTCTCTTTAGCGCGAAGAATAATACCCTGTTCACATGACAGGCCACCAAATGCGCGTTTACAATTACACGTATCTCCTTGCATTTTGCTCATGGTATTCATATGTCTGTACTGAACATTCGTCCAGATCACTCGAACAGCTGGACCGTGTATACGTCACATTACATCGACTTTAGTGAAGCAATATACATATCGACTTTGTGGCCTTCTCGCGATTTCCCCTGGCAATTAACCAGTCCTAAAGAACGAGGTGCTAAATATTCGAAATACCGGAGGATGAAAAATTGCCCAATCCAAATTTGCCTTTGCATAGGCTTTCGATACGAGTATTTGTTTTTCGATACCTACTCAGTATTTGTTTCAAAAGTATCGATACCAAAATTACTTGGTATTGAAGGAAAAGTACCGAATATGTATGTGCTTGTATTTACTCGTATCGTTTCATCCCTAGGCGCAGCGTGAATATCGACGTCGATTTCCTAATCGTGTAGCGCCAACTGGACAAATATTGCCGTGCTTAGCTGCTCGACTCGGAACAGACTGAAACCACACGTGACCATGCAGGGCGTGGCTGCCACCGGACTGGTCGTTCGGCCGAGAATGTCGTGCCTGTGGCTGCCGATGTCACTGAGAACGAAGAAACATCAACCAGATGACGGCCACGCAATTAGGCATCACAAGACAGACCCTCAATTTTTACGATTATCCTTGGATTCTTGACTATATCCCAAATTTAGCGATGAAGATTCCGATGTTAAATGTGAAAATTATTTGGTTTTTATTAAATCTAACTTCAATTGCATTTCTGCTGGGACACAAATTAATTTTTAGGATTCTATAAACGTTTTTCTTTTTACTTATTGATTATTTTTTTATCATTTTATTAAATTGTCTTTTATTTATTTAGAATTTCCAGCGAAAAAAAAACATTGAAAATCACTCTAACTTCAAGGATATTCACCTCCACTGTTGTTTCCAATGAGATTCGCAGAGTAATTCTCTTTTATAGATTAATCCAATAACATGTGAGGGTCTTGTGCAGGGTTTAAACCTCCATCCATTGCTTGAAGGGAATCATGCCCGGGTATTTTAAAGAACCTGTGAAATGATTGGAATTTAAATAAAATATTTACACAAGTTATAAGAAATACTAAAATATGGAGGTCAAACGAAAGAGTGCTAGGAAATCTCTAGTTTGAATATTTAGAATATTTTTGGAGGGTTGCCATATGTTTAAAAAATCAAATTCAACTGGAGTTAGGTAGTTAAAATACGTATCACAAACGAAAGAGGTTTAAGAAGGTTTTAGTTTGCAAATATTTTGCAAAGGGTTACCACCTGTTTGAAAAGTCGATATTAATTAAATTATACTCAAGTTATATGAAGTCCTAAAATATGGGTATCAAACGAAAGAGTGCCAAAAAAGCTTTATTTTGATTAATGAAAATATTTTCCAGGTATTTGAAGAGGGTTGCCACCAGTTTATAGAGATAAATTCAGATTATTTTATAAGTCACATGAGTTATTAAAAAATTTTTTATCAATCGAAATGGCTTTATTTCAAAACTTAATTTAAGAGGGTTGCCACGTGTTTGAAATGTCAAATTCAACTTAGTTCATCAGCTAAGTGAAATACATATGTATTCCAATGTGTAACGAAAGAGATTTAAGAAGATTTTAATTTGAAAATATTTTTGTAAAGCCTTGCCAACTGTTTGAAAGGTTGAATTAAGTTTATTTGTGCGGGTTTTCAACTAAGACTATAATTTAAGTAATAAATTTTCCCATTTAAATAATGCTCATATTTAAGCATATGTACATATACAAATATGTTTGTATGTGCATTTTATATAGTATTTCTTATTAACTTCCTTTATACCTTTGCAATGATTACTAGATTTTCATCGATTTTTTGTCCTTAAAATGATGGATAAATTTAAAGTAATAAAAACTAGATTTACGGCCTTAGCTTAAAGGACACATACAAGACCTTGCGGCGCATACATACCCGCATGCTTAAAAAGAACAAACATGCCCGCTTATTATAGCAGTGCTCACTTCAATACCTGCCCCACGTACATACATACATATGTCCATACAATGTTCAACACAATGACGATGGTCAGCGGTGTTAAATGTGTGCCTCCTCTTTACGATACTCCGCGAGTAATTCAAATATTTCCTAAGTTTTTCACTTTTTTTATTTTTTGGTCAAAATCCAATTGCCGATTTCATCAATGAAACAGTGCCGCAGACAATTGGCGACAAAATTATCGATTAACTTGACAGAAATTATTAAGGTTTGATTGGGGAACGGATTTTGGGATATATTGTTTTTTTTTCTAGTTCGACGAGCGTATATCGCACACGTGAAGGTAGGCAAGGAAGCAGAAGGAAAAACTAAAAAAAGAATCTAATATATATTACATGCATACACACATGTGCATTCATAGATACTACATCGATATTTATACGCTTGTAGGTATACAAATCAAATGTGGTTGCCGTCGCATTTTTCATTTGTTTTTTTTTTGGTTCCTCGGCTTCAATGATCCTTATTTGTGCAAGTGCAACTATGGTTGCCTGTTGTTGCTACTAAATGCAATTTTCTATGACTTCGCTTCCTTTTCGTATACTAAGCACTAAATAGGCTACAGGTATGTACATATATGAAATTAATTTTATTTTTTGTAATTTTCATGCACCTAAATTTTTTCTCGGTCAGTTTAAGCGCTCGTACTCGCCGCTCTGAGACTGACACTTGCAAACACGTGAGGCGCCAGTGGCGGTCTATTTCGTGATAAGCGAATTTAATTTATGTTTTTTTTTTTTCAAAAAGGAAAGGCAACCGTACTAGTCTTAATCACAATCCAACGGTATC
>NW_023458560.1:58556953-58566074 GCF_013731165.1 Rhagoletis pomonella
CTGGCATTGAAGTCGCCAAGCACGATTTTGATATCATGACGGGGGCAGCGCTCGTACGTGCACTCCAAGCGCTCATAGAAGAGATCCTTGGATGCCTCATCCTTCTCTTCCGTCGGGGCATGGGCGCAGATGAGCGAGGTGTTGAAGAATCTCGCTTTGATGCGGATTGTGGCTAGATGCTCGTCCACCGGGGTGAACGACAGTACTCGGCGACGGAGTCTCTCTCCCACCACAAATCCAACTCCGAATTTGCGCTCCTTTACATGGCGGCTGTAGTAGACGTCGCAAGGCCCCAGACATTGTTTGCCTTGCCCCGTCCAACGCATTTCTTGGATGGCGGTGATGTCAGCTTTTGTCCTTACGAGGACATCAACCAGCCGTGCAGAGGCACCTTCCCCATTAAGGGTCCGGACATTCCAGGTGCATGCCCTCAAATCGTAGTCCTTTAAACATTTGCCGTGGTCGTCATCATAAGGGGGGGTTTCATCCGAGGCTTTGCCTTGCTTCTTCACTGGAAGTGGTTTTTACGTGGCGGCTCCCAAGCCCAGCGCACAACCCATTGCTGGGACGGGGTGGTTTCGCAACCAAATACACGTTTATATAGCGAGCCGCTTGCTCCAAGCAGACACCCGCTTGCAGCCGCACCTACTGGTGAACAGACGCTGCAGACTTCAGTGAGCCCTTATACCGAATAAGTCAGAGTGCCCCCACCGAAGCTCCCTCAGATTTCAGATGTTACCTATAGATAAAAAATTTTGAAATCAACTCGATTTCTTGGCCACTTGCAACTTGCACTTTATCGTACTAAAATTAAATGATCTATAAAACTGTATAACCAAAATTTTTCTGAAAACTAAATTTTTTTATTGTAATTTTGGTGATTTTTTTTTAAACAATTTTAAATTTTTCTTGTGAATTTTTTTTAGTTTGGGGGAACCCTACAATTGTTTTCGACTAAGTTTGGTTATGTATTATTTACTAACTGGAATAGAATAATCGATTTTCTTCAAAATTGCTACTTCTTCTGCACTTTGCATTAAAAATTTTATATAAGCAAACACAAATTCAAAAACCGGACTGAAATAGTCTCTTGTTAGCTTTATAAGTTTTCATTAAAAAAAAGTCAAAAGTCAAATGAAGGCTCCAGTGAATTATGAATACTAAATTCCAGTTCTGGACCACTGTGCGCCGCGCCGCCGTGGCATCAATGACTAAGAATGTGTGTTTTTGCTGAATGTTTGCTGCGACTTGCGGCTGTCTGCTGCATTTGAGTGAGTGACTGACATCATTGTCAACGGCTATAAAATTGTAAGCAACAAACAGTCAATAAAATCAAATCGAAAAGGAATGAATTGAAATTAAGAAGAAGCATAAAAGTACGCGTCAGTATATAAAAATTGAAGCCACATCTTATTTTACGATGACTTTTGTGAGTATTCTCTTACCATACATAAGTTGCCTGGAAGACGAAGTGATGCTTTGCGATGGCCGTGGTAGATAGAAGTCCTTGTATGCATTTGTACCTGTGCTGTATATGCAGGTATGCATGTATGCGTATATGTCAATGAATCTTATGAAAATGAGCCTATCATCGCAATGTCAATAGCGCACCAGACAGCAAGCTGAAGATGTTGTGTAAGTATTCCTCTTGGCTTTGATTTATTTTATTTTGTTTTCTTTCATATGATACCCTGTCGTAGTAATTAAAATTTCAGTTAATATACTCGTAGAAATGCAGTGAGATATGCAGTGAACATTGCCCGGTTTTAGATGCATACATGCGCTCTTGTAAGTCCTCTTCATTAAGATCGCACCGAGAGAAAATTGGATGCCAAATGTTTACGGCTCTATGTTTATTATTTTCGTTGAACAGAGAACAGAGGAAGTCCAAACAGATTGTCCCGCCGTTCAAAAAATTTGGTTTGGATTTGGTTCTATGCAGACATGATCTAGGTCAGTGATATTCCTAAAGTGATTCCGGTGTGGTCCAGGTGGTTAGGTTGGTTGGTTGGTTTCAGTGCTTCCTAGTCGCTGTCCAGAACACAATTGGCGTGTTGTTGCGCCATTTTGATGCACTTCTCACTTGTCTATGCACATCCTATGTTGCTAGGTCGAAGCATTTCGATCCTCTAATGAATCTACCGATTTGGCTTATTGTTGCTCCGTTAGTTGTTCTACCAGGTGTTTTCCTAATGTTTTCTATCTAATATTCGAAAGGCCTGGACCTTCATAAAGTAAATGCTGGACACTTTCTTCGCTATCGTCTAGCTGCGGCAAATCCTATTATGGGGTAGACATATTTTTGCCGCATGTTTGCCTACGCGCCAGTGCCCCGTCATTTATACGCAAAGCAGGTTTAATGCCTTAGTCTTATTGTAGTCAGGCCAAAGTTTTCTCGATATCTTACAAGTCTGTATAACTGACCACCTGCGTCTAACCAGTTCAAGGAAATGTGAAGTAGTCTCTCTTTGGACTATTCCAAGGGGCAAACCAGTGCCAACGCTTCGGATTCATCTAAATCGTCTTCACCCTTCGCCAGCTCATCCGCCTTCTCATTACTTCCTATATTCCTATGACCGGGAGACCAGTGGTGGATCCAGCGGAGGTAGGTTTTGGGTGTTAAAATACCCCCCGTGGGTCCGCCACTGACTGACACGTAGTTTAACACCCGTCGGTGTATAGAGAGCTCGACTCTCGGTCTGGCTCTCGGTCTGCCCCTCGGTATCTTCTCCATCCTCTTCTGGATGGGAATAATACTTGCACGTTACAGCTGAAGTCCAAATTGCCTACCATATAGTCCGTCGTCCTACTTAATTGCATTTGGTTTATGATCAACCCATGCCCGAAGTGTCTACTCCCCCAAAGGCCTGACTATCTGAGCCTGGCCGCCTGTTTCATATCCACTTCTTTCAGATGGAGATCAATGGGGATTAAATTAAAGATTGCATTTAGCGCTTCTGCCGGACAGGATCTTAGTGCACCTGTTACTTCTACGCTTGCTTATGGTCTTATGATCGCGGTATACATACACATAACAAGTTTTGGTTTTAGTCTTCAGTTTCTGCTAGAGATTCTCTTGCAAGTTTAGTATGCTATCTAGGTCTTCTGCCCACGAAATTCGACAATGATTTTCCAATTAAGTTGCGATCCAGCACGGATCCAAGATAGTTTGCGCAGGGGGATTATGAGAGTGCCTTGCTGGCTAGCGTCGGTAGTTTGAATTGTGGTTTCTGTTTGTAAATAGGATAAGCTCTGCCTTGGTTCACATTTAGGCCATTTCTCGCAGTCCAGGCGTGTAGCCTTCCCAGTGTTGTGCCAAGAATTCTCATAGCAATGGCGGGAACACACCGCCCTATGCTGTGTCTCTGTTCACATTATGGGTTATGGAGTTAGCCCCATTTGTTGCCTGAATGATTCTATTGACTAGCTTCAACCATATACATCTACAAACACTGTCGTCACATCAATGTCTCCCAAAGAGTCTATGATGGTGTCGACCTTAATGTTATTGAATTGTTTAAAGCGCGAGTGATGTATGCATGTGGTGCCGTTGAGAGTGGTTGACCCTCGGGTGGACACTCAAGTGGACCCCCCTGGGGGGATGAGGGTTCACAGGAGATTCGACGGGGGTCATTTTGGTATTTTGTAAGACAATTGAAAGACAGTCAGCAAGATACATAGTTTGAAAGATTTGGTTTATTCTCTCACGAAAGTCTTACAAAAAAGCTCGTTGCCAATTTTCATGGTGAAAAGCTCTTTTGACAGAAAGCATTTGAGCACCTTCCAAATGGAGATGTATATCATTTTGCTCGCGTTGCCGAGTGTCGCAATGACCGAGTGAACAAAGCACTGGCGTGGCATTCGGCAGATCCGAGGTTCAAATCCTCGGCAGCGGAATTTTTTTCTTTTTCTAATTTAATTTAATATATTTTTTTGTATTCAGTTTTCTTTTAAATTTGAAATTTATTTGTTTAAAAATATGTCTATATGTACAAATTTTTAATTTAATTTAATTTTTAGAAGCTTATTAAGCATTTCTTCATTTTAAATTTACTTATTTTAATTAAATCTTCTTTTAAATATAAGACACTATTGTTTTGAAGCGAAATATGTTGTTCTAATTTAATTAATTTTGGGAAATTATTTGTTTTGTTTAATCTTATTAATTTAGCATTTAGATTTTATTAAAAAAAATTAATATTTTTTTAAGTGCATTTAAATTTTAGAAAGTTATTGATTTTTTTTATTTAGTTTTTTTAAATTTATATTTAAATTTTTTTGGTTTAAAAAGAAAAAAAACCATTTAATTTAAATTTTATTTAATTTTTAGAAACTTATTTAATTTTTTATTAATTTTACAATTATTTTTTTTAATGCGACTTTTATATTACTGTTTATTATTATTGTTTATTATTTAATTGCATTCAAATTATGTATCTAATTTTTTTCTATTTTAAATATATATATACTTTTTTTATTTTAAAATCTTAAAACTATTTAATTCAATTTAATTTTTATAAACTTATTTTATTTATTTTTATGTCTTTATATTTTTTTCTTTTTTAATTAATTTTTTGTTTAATTTTTAGTTTTTATTGTCTGAAAAAGAAAAATATATATTTATTCCTTTTGGCTTTGATTTATTGAATTTAAAAAAAAACTTTTTGCTCAAAGACAAACAGAATAACGCTAAGATCGTTAGCAGATCTTTCAATTAGTCATTCGAAAGACAGTAAAAAGCTTTGAGGATAGTTGCCAGAATTGAAAATTATCTTACGAAAATACTTTTTCCTTTCGAAAGATTTTGGTGCGCCGAAAGACAGTTGCCTGAATTACTTTTTTTATCTGATTTTATGCCACTGTACTGACTTTATAGGTATCTGCAAGGATGAAGAATTGGCTCGACAAAGCGCATTCGATGTTGTTTCCCTGCCCCAGTGATTAACTGCAGCCTAACTATTCCTTGGCCGGATGGCTTTTTTCGAAATGCAAAGCTGCAACTTTATTCTGGCCGGCTGACCAAGCGCCAGCTCTCGGTGCCGACTTAACATCTTCTCATACTCTTATTGTCGTAGTTGTTTGGAGGACTACGAGTTGAAATCATTTCAGTACATAGGTCTCAGTTGTCGGAATTTGGTTTGACATTTTCTTGCAAATTTTGTTCTTGGAACTGCCAGATCTCGGATTTGGGTACTACAGTATCCAATCTTCTAGTGAACGCAGAGCTAGAAGGTGTGCAAGAAGGATTCCTCCTGCCTGTTTTGAACTCATTGGTGAGAAGAGCTCGGCAAAAGATTTATGAACGTTTGGGGGCAAGTTCCACTACAGACAAAAAAACAATGGAAATACCGTTGAGTGAAAAATGAAATATGAACTCTTGTTCAATTATACGGAATGTTTGTAATTGAACAGCAATCCTATATGTGTATCAGATCATTTAAGTACCAACCTTACTTCATACAGAAACCGCCCATTAAAGTAACTTATTTTTGCAATGTACAATTCAAATGAATTCTGAATGGGCGACAAGCATATGACATTTTGACAATTGATATGCGCTTTTTGATGGACAGCACCAGGCCGGCGATAGTGAACAGGCGGTCAATTGTCTTACGCGTACAAACTCCTATTAAAAGAAAGCAGACCACATCCAAGTAATCAATAAGACAAAGTTGCCGATTTGCTGGTTTGCCGGTTTTGTACAAAACAGTCGGTGGCATTTTTGTGGAGCAAAAAAAAATCCAAACAGATATGAACCAACACAAATGCTTGCAGCTCACTGAAGCGCCACACAAAACATTAAAATGCGTTTTGGAATCTGTGGCATTCGGTTTCGGGGAGACAAAAGTACAATAATATTTAAGCAAACACATGCGAAAATGATGCTGCTGATACATACGTATGTGCGTCGGGTAAAAAAATTCATATGCGCCCAGTTTCCTGACATCAAAGGAGACAACTGAAGCAAGTGGCGCTTAGCACACTGACACTGCCGAGTCCAGTACTTGTTGTTGTTGGTTTAAAACACTACAATTCGCATATTATTTTTTGTTTCGCTAACAACAGCCGACGTTTTGGCGACACGCCGCTGCTCTTTGGAAATAACCTATATTGAAGAAATGGTTGCGCAAAAAGTTTGCAAAAATGTCAAATTGGTCGCAAATGACAAACGACTAAGCGCCATTCAGCGGAAAATGTCCAAAAATATTTTTTAAAATTGTGTATGCGTGTGTGTTTTATGAATTATTGCCTGCTTGTGGTCAGCACTACTTTTGTAGGAAGTTGATGGAGCCAAAAATTAATTAGAGGTGCGCACAGTGCTGTATGAGCGGGCAAAAATCAAAAAAATTGTTGTCACGTATGTCAACGTGTTTGGTATCGTTGGAAAGGAAATTTATCCTAGATTAAGGATCTGGACTTAGTTTTTGTTTCTATCTCATAAGGTTCTCACAAAAACCTCTGCTAAAAATACAATTTTTATACTTTATCTTAAGACACAATTTTTCTAATTAGAAAATCTGTAAGGAAACCACTCTATAGAGCTTTTTAAAAAATATTGAGTTTCCTGGCTGGAATGGCCTATTTGCTACATCCTAAAATTTGTTGCAGAAAATTTAAAAAATTCGTAAGTTTACAAAGGGATAAAAAAAAAATATGTAAAAGTGTTTTTTTTTTTTAATCTTTTATTTGAAATAAGGGGCATTTTCTTTGAAATAAAAAAAAAGTCTGCAGACTCCTTGCGCTTTTCGAAGAAAATCGTTTTTTTTTAAGGTTATAAAATAAACTTTTGCAAAAAAAAAATTTCACTGATTACAGTTACCACAGTATTTTCCATTACTTAAATGCCAAAACATTCTTTAAAAATAGTAAAGTTTATTACTGTAGACACACGCGGTAGTGTTCTGTGCTATGTAGTGAAGCGTAAAATACTGAAAAAACTAATATAAATATGAATTCAATTATAAAAAACTCAATTTTAGCTGATATCTGGATTTCAACTCGTCCATCAGATAGAGTGTCTGCATTATCTGCATTTTTTGAAGACAAATTAATACACGCTAAATGCGACAAAGCACTTTTGAATCAAAAAATAAAACTTTTTAATAGTGAGATGAAAAATAAGTGGAATTATAGTGGCCGCAAAAGAAGCGCTTTTGAAAAAACATCTTCTAAATGGCTAATTTGGACATTACTTTCCCTTCCGGATTCCAATGGAAATAAGGATAAATGTGCTGAACGGGGAAGACCTTCTAAAGAAGAATTTTGCGAAGCTTCACGGAGAACAAAAAATCGAAGGGTAGAGCATTTGTTGAAAAACTATTCCATCGAAGAGCTCGAGTATGCTCTGAAAAAAAAATGAAAAAAGCAAGCAAAGTTGAATGTTTTGAAAGTAGTACCGAAGGTTTGCCCATATCTGATTCACTCGCACTATACATAGATCTGAACTTATCAGATCGTAAATATAATAGTTTACGTGCAAAAATAAACCGGTTGCATAAAGATTGTATACCGAGCTTAAACGCATTGCAAACAAAAACACAAACTTTGCTGCCAACGATTAAATCGACTGAATATTCAGCCGAAGTTGATCTGAAATCATTACTGCTGAAAACAACGCAAAGTATTTTAGAACTAAGCCCAGATAATGGTGACATAACCAAAGCTTCTTTGGTTTGTAAGTGGGGCATGGATGGAAGTTCGGGGCATAGCCGCTATAAGCAAAATTTTGGTGACGACAACTTAACGGATGAGTTTATGTTCATCATTGCGCTAGTCCCTCTGAGGTAACAAAAAATTATCTAATATGTCTTCCAAAAACATTCAATAGCCTTCAAAAATAAATTCGAGTTTAGATCAGTAAAAGGCATTTTAATTTACATTGACAACTTTTTACAGTATTATTTTGCAAAAGGCTGGTCTGAATTAATTAATTTACCTATTTTGCGATATGACGGTCTTATATCTTTTCGACAAGCCATATAAGTTATTAAAAAATAAATATTTTTTCCAGGTTAATTGATTTGTCATCCAACAATAAACGGCGTTAGATAAAACAAATAATTTTTGATTCAGTATTTTGCAACAACTCTTGTTCGTGCGAAGTAACTAATAAAAAGGAAAACAAAATTATATTTGTCTTTTGAGTATTTAATGTCGTCTTGAATGAATCAAATTTTTTAAGCGTGTGACATCCACACCAAAAGATATAATCAATTTAAAAAAACATTTTGTAGTCAAAAAGGACCAAAATGAAAGTAGCTGCCATTCCTAGAGGGTTTGCGTAAGAGAGATATAGGGAATCTTATTTGCCATGAATTAAGCCATAGAATGAAGCCTTGAAGTCTTTAATATTATTAGGAAAACGCCCTGTATAAATAATAAAATAACTACTCAGTATTGGAACTACTTCTGAATATCAAATTTTGCAGTTTCAATCACAGTTTCCATGAAAAATGTAAGAGCTAGGTAAAAAAAAAATTGATTTTTGAAATCTCCGTACTCTAATCCACCAAGAAACGAATTTTTACTCAAATCCGTCCATTATTCTATTTTTGCCCACTTTTTATATGGAGACACAGCACTGTGGTGCGACGGGAGTTCATGAGCCGAGCTTTCACTCGAAGAAGGGCGTGAGGGACGGTATCTAGTAGAGGTGGCGGCGATATCTTCGGAGAGTTGAAGCGACGGAAAACTATAGAGCCACTACTAAGCAGCCATCTAATGAACAGTCCCTAATATAAAAATTAAGACTGGGCTTTTCTGTAATTCTAGAGAGTGTCAGGAAAACTTCTTCGGAAAGTGACAAGGAAATCATTTTCAGGAATATCTAGCCCGCGCCAGGATCAGTTGCCTAAGTCAAGGTGCTGAGTGCTAGAGCCAGTCCGGGAACTAAGAGGTATTACTTTTTTCGAGAGAATCTCGCCATATGGAGAAATAAAAATCTCTGTTGAGTTCTTGTATGCTACAGCCAGTCTAGCCTCTGGTACGAAAAGTTTAGTTTGAGAGACTTTCCGTGACGAACTTCGATCTTTAGACACCTTTTTTATTTTATTTTTAGTTTTTTTTATTTCATTTCGATGGCTGAGTGGAAGATCGACCTATCTCGGCAGCCAGTTCGAAA
>NW_023458560.1:58566174-58568156 GCF_013731165.1 Rhagoletis pomonella
TTTCGAACTGGCTGCCGAGATAGGTCGATCTTCCACTCAGCCATCGATTTACTTTTAAGTAAATTTTTTTAACCGACTTCAAAAAAGGAAGGAGGTTATCAATTCGTGGGAATATTGTTTTTTTTTATGTATGTTACCGCATAACTTTGGACCATGTTAACCGATTTCCAGTTTTGTGGGCAAAGGTGGTACCTCAGAGGTGGTCCCACACTAATTTGGTTAAAATCCAATCATTGGATCATGAGGAAATTAACGATAATCTTAAATTTTAAATTTTTTATGAGAATTAGCTTAAAAGTGACTTGTTTTTTAAATTTTTTCAATTAAATTTTCTTTTTCTTTTTAGATTATTAAGAAAAAATTGTTTCAAATTTGATTGATGTAGTTTTTAGGATATTATTTTCTTTAAACAATTTTTGTATCTTAATTTTTTTTTTAACCGACTTCACAAAAAGGAGGAGGTTATCAATTCGTCGGAATATTTTTTTTTATGTTTTATGTATGTTACCGCATAACTTGGGACCACGTTAACCGATTGCTATAATTCTATAATTTTGTAAAGGAAAGCTGGCACCACAGAGTTGGTCCCATACTAATTTGGTTTAGATACGTTCATTGGATTATGAAGAAATGAACGGTACACTTAAATTTTAATTTGAAAATTGGAGTCGGTTTCGTTTGTTTGCTTAAAAATTATTATTATTTTTATTTTTTTTTCAATTAAATTTTCTTTTCTTTTAAGAAAAATATATTTTTTCAAATTTCATTGAGGTAGTTTTTAGGATATTATTTTCTTTAAAACATTTTTTTTATCTTAATTTAAGTTTTTTTCTTTTTCAGATTTGATTTTTTCAAAAATAATGTTTGTTTTTTTTTAAATAAATTTTCATTGATATTTATATTGTATTGTTTTAAAAGGGAAAAATATATTTTTTTAATTTTATTCCTTTAAATTTGTTTAAATTTTTAATTTTTTAATCTATTTTTGCTTTTTTAATTTGGAGTTTTCTTTCTTTTTAATTCATTTGTTTTTAGTTTCAATTTTTTTAAAGAAATATATAAAATACAAACAGAATACTGCCAAGACCTCCTCGCTAACAGATCTTTCAAATATCCCTTCGAAAGGCAATAATTAGCTTTCAAGATAGTTGCCATAATTGATTGCCTTTCAAAAGACCGTGGTAAGTTAAAAGACAGTTGCTAGAATCGCCCTGTTACAGCAACCTCCTGTCGTGGTACCAGCTGCTGATGGCGCGCAAAAACGTTTTGGCGGTTATAGTGCTGTTAAAGAGGAAGAAGAAGCATTTCTTTTTTCGATATCGGCTATGTGCTTAAGCATTCGAAGAGTGGGCAAAAGAATGCAGCCATGGGAATGTTGGCAGTGAGGCCCATATTAATTGCTGGTTCAACATGCTAAAGGCGCTTATGAGAACTTCTCCTTTTTCATATGTCAAGGTTGTGCCTGTTATTGTTGTTGGAACAGTTTAAAAACTTCCCAAAGAATGTTTGGGTAATATTCAGGTATGACATTGATTGGTTAATTATACATAGATCTGGATCGCTCTAGTTATGTTGACCCGTATGTGGTGGGAGCGCCAAGTTTGCGCGCCGGATTTGCTTTGCTATTTGTCTGATCCGAGTACCGCTGGACGTACGTATAGCAATAACGCGGCTGAAAAACAACAAAGCCGCTAGAGCTGACAGCCTGCCAGCTGAGCTATTCAAGTACGGCGGCGAGGAGTTGATAAGGTGCATGCATCAACTCTTGTGCAGAATATGGTCAGATGAACGCATGCCCGACGACTGGAATTTAAGTGTGCTCTGCCCAATCCATAAGAAAGGTGACCCCGCCATTCGCGCCAACTACCGCGGGATCAGCCTTCTAAGCATAGGTTACAAGGTCTTATCGAGCGTATTGTGTGAAAGACTGAAGCTCACCGTCAATGAACTGATTGGGCCTTATCAGTGTGGCTTTAGACCTG
>NW_023458560.1:58568256-58575752 GCF_013731165.1 Rhagoletis pomonella
AGTCAATTTATGTAATTCTATCAATCATTTATCAATCCGCGCATCGATTGTATTGCTGCTTTACGTTCTGTACAAAACTTTTTTCTTTCCGCTGTTCTTTTTCGTACTACACGCGAAAAAAACACCTCATTCAACATCTAGCAAACTCTCCGTACCACACTACGAGCGTACGAACATTCAGCACGCGCGTCAAAATAGCACTGACACAAACAATAATAATCGAGCGACCAAAAAGTCACTCAAACAAAAGTATACAAAACAACAGCCATACATATAATGCCCGCAGCGCAGTTAACGTCGCTGCCATCATACAGTTTATTGCCTGTTCGGAAACAGATCAGTTCAAAAACGAGTCTTATTGTTGCCTATTATGTGTACATATACATCATTTAAACGGCAATGCGCGTACACACACACACACGCACTTGCAATAACTTTGCTCACCTTTGTTGCTGCGTCACTCATTGACAGCACTGCGCTCACGTTGCTGCTGCGCTTACTTTGCAACATTTTTATTATTACATACTACACTTACTTTTTTACTACCTCAAAGCCGCCAATTCGTTTGTGTGGGTAGGTAGTTGGTGTATGAAGCAGGCATTTAACTCCGCATTTCCACTCAGCCCACCAACAGAAGCACGCACGCACACACCCAAAGTGGCTCCCCAAATTCACTCTCACCATCCCTCATTCACACTCAGCTGCTCGCTCACTTATCCAATATTTATTCATATTCATTCACCTTACACTTGCATATTTCGCCACATGTTTCAATAATATTTTTCATATTCGCTTACTCTTTTTACCCAATACGCACGACGGCGGCACACAAAGCTTTGGGCTGGCGCTGGTGCTGATGCTGGTGGTGACACGCATTCTATCTCCCGCTTAATACTGAGGCCGCATTCATTCATTTCTTGCTGTTGTTGGCGCTGTTCTCTAACTTCATCATATTTTTATTTCGATAATTCCCGTTCTCCGAACACACACCCATACACATACGTGCGCTTTCTCTACCCAACACACATGTGTTTTGTTGTTGCTACAAATATTTTTCATAAGGCGCTACTGTTGTTCCATT
The DNA here is from genome assembly GCF_013731165.1 of Rhagoletis pomonella. NCBI lineage: Eukaryota > Metazoa > Arthropoda > Insecta > Diptera > Tephritidae > Rhagoletis > Rhagoletis pomonella. The sequence goes on from NW_023458560.1 coordinate 58,569,338, forward strand.
CACTCTCGCATACAACAAGTACAACTGTTATTCATGCGCTCTCTTTCCAACACACCGATACACCGCTGGCTGGCTGGTTGCATGGCTGCTTGTTGTACAAAACCAAGCCGACGGCAATCCGTCAAGTCAGCCCGCAGCCTGCCAAAGCAACAACAAAACATTTCGCTCACACCCACCTCCTTTTGTTATTGTGGCTCTCTCTCTCTATATATAAAAAATACAAGCAGCATGTGCAGAAGAGCATAAAAAAATCAAGAGCAGCCAAAACAACAACAGGAACTGCATTGCACGACTAGTTCATTCGGTTAACAGCATTTACCTGTACTCGGCGGACGCTGTTACTGCGCTGTAGTTGTTGACTGTTGCTGTTAGCATCGGCGCTGCTGCCTGCATACAATTTATGATTTTCATTGTATACACCCGATTTACATGATTCAAGTACTTGAAAGTAATTCTTGCTCATTCTCTTTTGTGTTTTCTATTTGCTTTTACACGTTTCAATTCTGTTGAATTCAAGTTTTTGGTTCTTTAAATGGGAAGCAACGAAAATGCCAAAAGCAAAGCAAGAAAGTTGAAACGACTTGACGGTACAGACGCATGTGTACTCGTCCCTTTTCTTCTCACCCCCTCTCTCCAACATGCGAGCAGAATTGAATTCAATACTTGAACTGTGTAAAAGCAGTCATATTATGAGTCGGAACAGGCAGTGGCAGCGCTGTTATTACATACTGCACATGTACAAATGTATATATGTTTTTGTATGTAACCACTTTGTTGTTATCTACTAACCTCAGTGCTGTTCCTATAGTTCTCCATTGCGCCTATTTCTTTCCGCGACATTATCTGCTCAGCCGTTTTCTGTTGTACCTGGCGCATTTGGATTGGTGTTACTTGGCTTTACTTGCGCTTGCAGTCGCATGCTCTCAGCCATGCCCATCCACTTATTATAAAAATGTTTACAACTGCATACAACAAAAAGTATTGCAAATTTTTGCTCAGTAGGTACCCTCAATGTGTTTAGCTCTTACTGGATCTGCTGTTGTTGTTTGTGCAGATCAGGGTAGCCAACTCGTGGGAAATTCCGCTATTTGCGGAGAATTTGAGTTTGCTTGGATAATGGACTGTTTTTTGTGGGGAATTTTTGTTAGGAATTAGGTGTTAACTATTTTTGGCTTCACTGATTTCATAATGAGGAAAAAAAGTCACATAAGAAATGCAACTGCAACTAAAAGTACTGATTATGCAATCCTGCAAATTATACAAATTACCGTTAGCTTAGAATTTTCTTTGTCGCATTTGCGTTCATATACCGAATAACACACACTTTTTTTAGGTGGAGAAAACCGCAACACTTTCGGAAAAAAAATTAAAACGAAAATTTTTAGCCACATGAAAGTCGCACTAACAAGAATTGAGTGTGCTACAAATCTGCATACTCAAAATCTTTCTAGAAAATCTAATTAAAAATCTTGAAATTTCTCGAAAATTTGTTGTTTTTGTTTTAATATTACACAAAGTTTGAAACTTGGATTTATACGGGTTTTTGTTAAAGAATTAAGTATATTTTTATTAAAAAAATATAATTGTGAAAACTAGTCAAAATTTGGAGCGACTAAAACTTTTTCGTCCACTGTATGTGTTTAAACATTATAAGTACATTTTTTCTTTTTTTGTTAACTAACTTTATACAAGTTTGGATTAGTCTACGAATATATACATATGTAGCTGAATTACATTAAAAAAAAAACAGACAGATCAGCAATATGTCCAAATACACATTTTTTTTGTAAATAAGGAGATATCCTTGGGTGGGGAATTTTACGAAATTTCCGGCGAAATCGGGGAATTTCATTGTCGAAATCGGGGAATTCTCAAAAATGAGTTGGCTACCCTGGCGCAGATGTATGTTGTTGCCATTACACCTGATGGTGGTGTTTGAGTCGCGCAGCAGCGCTTTATGAATATCTACAATTGTCGACATTGCTTCATATTCGTGTTTGCTCTTTTCCACTGCGTTCATATTGCTGTATGTACAGTGTGGCGAAAGTGGCAATGTTGTAAAAGGTTGGATTTTTAAAACATGAAAGATTTCGAAGAAAGAAAAGTGGCTTTCAAAGACCTGTATAAATAGAATAAGAATCAAAAATTTTGTACGCCCAAGTATGATAGACATTTTATTTTATTATATTATATACTGTTCACAAATGAATTATATTTTTATAAACCATATGTTTTGAGCCAAATGTTTTTGAGAAAAATATACCGTAGTAATTTAAAAATTTCAAAATTACATTTCTCGACGGCACACAGTGTGCTTTTTTAACACTTCATGCAAATTAATCGTAGCGCTTTCGTCAGACGCAAAATTTTGATATAAAACAAAATGGCTTTGAAAGCTACATAATATAATTGCCTTTCACGGAAAAATATTGCCATTGAGCCACAATTGCCCCTTGACCTTAAAAAAAATTGGTAATAGTGTTCTTCGAAAAAATATGCAGAATCCAACGGATATAGTAGAAAAAAAAATACACACTTGATTTATATTTTTTGTAACAAAAATAATAGATTTTGTGACGAGCAACACGATTCACTGTTCAAAAAACGAAAAAAAATTCCAACCCTTCAATTTGAAAAATGCAGTATATACATATTGCATTTTTTTATGATTTAAATGCAGCTGTGCATCCTTCACACAATTTTATATCCCTCGAACAACAAGTCAGTTTTAATGCTGTTAAAGACCTTTAATTATAGTCAAGGTGGAAGTCTCTAGGCCCTTTGAGAGCTAAATTATTACGATTCTGAAGTTAAACTTCGAAATTTCATTCGACATTTTACGCAATTATTTTTTCTAATTTCGTAGTAAAAACTAGTACAGCAGCTTCGAAGTTTTCAAAAATTCGCCAGTTTTTTCGTACATGAGTTTATTTGGAGAATTTGGTGTTTCAGTAGATATATCGGATTATTACTGTCTGTTGTGGTGTTTGCAGCGCATATTTAAGTACGGGAGAAGTTCCAAGAATTTTAAAAACCAGGATTACTTAAAAATTATAGATTTTATAAAAAACTAAAATATTTTATGAAAAATTATATTTAAAAACATTTAAAATTTTCACAAACGTGTGAATAAAAAACATTTTTGATTTTATCAATTCAATACAATTTTTTCAATAAAATTATGGGTTCGGTTATCGCAAAAATTCAGTGTCCCCGACAACTTTGTTTTTTCCATCAGTGGCGAGTTCCGAGAGTGCGCTGCACCACTATTGCAAAGATTGAAACGTCCCATGAACCTTTTTAAATATTTACTCCGATTTTCTCACTTGTCTTGAGTACGATCAAACCAATTTTTTACTTTAATTTTGTCTGCTAAAATTTTAAATTTAGTTTCCCACCGAATTTTACATTGTAATTGGAATACTTTTTTGGCATTGTTACCAACTGGTACCAAGTGTCATAAATTACACTATTCTTATGTACATAACAGAGAAACTTTCAATTTTTATTTCCCGTGGAAACAATGCCTCCCAGTTAGTTCAACAAACACAAAGCACTGAAGCCAGCACTGCTAAACTAACAAATACACGTGGACGTTAAGTTTCGCCGGGTCAAAAATGACCCTAAATGTAATTTAAGAGAATAATGTGGGTTAACTTCAAAGTTTTCGATTTAACATCGATTTCATTTGAAAGCATCCCATTAAAAAGATTTCACTTTTCTAATTTCCGTCACACTGTAATACATAATTCCGCTTGAAAAGTTCTCCACATACAAGCCTCCATCCGGGTACCTACCAATGCATCAAAGGAACGAAAAAATCCACAAGTTATTTTTATTGGATTTGCATTGTCCCAGCCAGCCACCAGTGTTGCCGTTTTAGCCTCTGGTGGCTAAATTTGGCTACCAAATTCTTTTTTTGGCCACAAAAATTTGAAATTGCCCCTAGCCCTTATTTTAGCCCTTTTCAAAATTTATTCATCATTGACATTAAAATTTTTTATATGATTTTCATGAATTTAACTCTTCGCTTATAAAGCGAACGCCTTTCCTTTAAGGCAAATAAACTGTTCACTGTGTCGCTAGCTTAAGTGGTAGAAAAAGTTTGTTTATCTGTTGCTTCTTTTACCTTTAAGTAACGCAGAAGTTGAAAGGACGTTTTTTATAATAAATTTCGTTAAAAATAAGCACAGAAATAAAATGAATTTTGCAATCTTAAACGCTTTATTAACTGTAAGATATGGCTTAAAAAATGTACAGAAATGTTGTCATGATTTTGAAATTACAGATGATATCGTCAGGTTAATGAGAAATGAACAAGTATTGATATAGATATAGATATTTAATGTGTTAAAAAAATGTTTATAGATTAAATTATTTTACTATGAGTTCATTAAATGAATACTCTTTTGTTTGTTTGATACATACAGCGTCGGACAGTAATAAAGCACCGACATTTTAATTCTTTGTAAATTATAACATAACATTTTAAAAATTTCTTTTACAAATGGATATTTTTCGAAGCATAGTTTGAAATTATTTAAGTTATTTAGTATTGTCCGACACTGTGTATAGATATGATTCTAGTACTTATGTATTCTTAATGTGATCTCATTTTTTTGTTTATGTAAGAAATTAATTAATTAATAACATATGTATATGTATGTTTTTTACGTTTCTGGGCCGTTATCTTATCCATTAACGATTTAACTATACTTTAAAATAGGTAAGTTGGCGGCCCTTAATATGCTTTATGTGTTACACAATAAGTTTTTTTGTTGAATAAAATACTAATTCTTTCCAGAGTTCATTGTTTTTCTATATCATTACTTATAGAAAATGTTTGCGTGTATACTTATATATTTATATGTAGGTAAAAAAATTTAGCTACCAATTTTAGCCACAACGACGATTTTTAGCTCTTTTTTACCCTTTTTTAGCCTGAAGCTACCGCTAAAAAAGTTTCGCGGCAACACTGCCAGCCACTGCCTTCACATACATACCTATCTACTTCTACAGCGCAATTCTATATGTGATGTTGTTGCAGCGCTTTCATATTTCCTTAATGTTTTCCAATGTTCTGAGCAAACATTTTTTAACGGCTCCATCATTTTCATACTCATACCTACAACAAAAGCTGAGGTTCTGCTTAATTCTCGCATCTCGCTTACAGTAGCTACACACGACGAGCATATCCGCGCACATGTGCGCCAACATGCTAGCTGTCGTTTGCTACAAACGGCGAGCGGTAGCGCTGTCAAACTATCGATAGTCAAGTCCATCGATGTTTTACGATAGTCTTAAGGGTGACTATCGATACTATCGATAGTATCGACCCATTTCATATGTTTTTTTAAATCCATTTATTTTTCGTTATCTTGCTCTTATAAATTTGTTTATTTTAGCGGCTCACGGTTGCATTTTAGAATCGAGAAATATTCACTCGCCGTGTAAAAAAAGCGATTTCATAAATTTTCCCTGCAATTCGCCTTTCGGAAATAAAAAAACATTCTTTCGAAAGGCACTTTACATGCAAGGTGCCACTGCTCATGCAACTGTTTTCTGAAATTTCTCAATTTTACAGTCTACTGCATTGCCCGGTCTGACACGATCTTAAGACGGCAATGGAACCCTGCTATTCCCACGCTTAAAATAAAAAATGACGCTTTTAGGAATAATGCCATGAACCAACTAAACAGATCACCCAGCACGGCAAGCGCGTATTTGTAATTGCAATTGGGGAAAAAAAAAAGTTTATATTGTCATTTTTTAATCGGTTGTTTCATTCATACACATGGTTTCATTCCGTTTCAATCACATGGCGGCGAAAAAATTACGTCACTGCGAAAAATAATACTTGTTTCTCGCATACCGCCATGGGTGTTCTTTCTTTATTCGTTCGTTCATGAAATAATGCTGCCAAATTTTGTTCTCTTTGAACCAATACGTGTAAAAGCGCTAGGAAAGAGAATTCGCCATCAATAAAGCGATAGTGACGATAGTACTAAAACTATCGATAGTTGTTTCAAGTGACCAGACTATCGATACTATCGATAGTATCGTCGATAGTTTGACAGCTCTAGCGAGCGGCTCATAAGTGATTTTGTACTCAAAGCGTAAACATGGAAGGGAAAGACGCGGATGATGCAATTGAAATACTTATGACTTAGGGTTTTTTATGTATGTGTTACTTAAATTTATTTATATGTATGTACATACATATACATATAGTAATTTAGCCTGATTATTAAAAATTCAATTAACGCACATGGCTTGGATGCATTTATCCGCGATGTGCACACGTGTGCACGTTTCGTGGTGGCCCAATGGCGGCGACGGCCAGACAATCGGCACCCGAGCACCATCAGCAGGCATGGGCAGAGAGTTAGCAGGTGCTAAAAGAGCGTAAGCGTTG
>NW_023458560.1:58575852-58578817 GCF_013731165.1 Rhagoletis pomonella
GTTGCGTGTACGTATACAAGCGAGAGCGCATCGATGAGAACACGACAGCATGCAAAATGAATTAGGTACACTAACACATGCTCACTTTTAGCTCACGCTTGTTTGTGGTAGTGCCCACCTCTGCTGATCATAATTCATTCATATCAGGTCTTATGCGGCAGGCACAGCACACACACACACATATGGCGGCTTGACATGCTTGACTCGGTTCGGTGGCAGGCAGGCAGGCAAACAGATAGACAGACAAGCCAAATACAGACAGGTTCCGTTTTACCGTTTGTATGCGCGCGCCCAACCTTCTTTCCTGGCGCAACATCGACCGTTGTCGGTGTGTGAGTGTGTGCGAGTGAGAGCGCATGCTATTTGTGCGCTCTCTCTCTCTCTCTTGTGCGCTCTTGCAAGCGCTACAACTTGTGGATTGCTGCTGCTTCTTCTTCCTCTTTTTATACCTTTCATGAGCATGAAATGGTATTATAACTTTGGTCCGATGTTTGTAAGTACCAGAACAAAAAGAGATAGACCCATTAAAATGTATACTTATATGATCAGAACGTCGAGCTGAGTTGATTTATCCATGTCCGTCTGTCCGTCTGTTTGTATGCAATCTAGTCTCTCAGTTTTCGAGATATCCGGATCAAATTTGGTAGGTGGGTGTATTTTTATAATGTATTAATCATTTGTCGGAACCGGAAGAATCGGACCACTATAACATATAGGTCCCATACAACTGATTGTTCAGATATGAGATTTTTCGTTATAACTACGCTGCAGCTACGAACATGAAATTTTGCAGCAGTTGCACCCATTATCAACAGAATGCTTACAGTGAAAATTACAAAGATCGGGTCACTATAACCTATAGCTCCCATACAACTGATTGTTCAGATATAAAATTTTTCGTTATAACTCCTCCATTTATATAGCTGGGAACAGGAAATTCCGCACTGTTTTCAATAATTATCAACAGAAAACTTACAGTGAAAATTAAAAAGATCGGATAACTATAACCTATAGCTCCCATACAACTGATTGTTCAGATATGAGATTTTTCGTTATAATTCATCCATTTATGTAGCTAGGACCATGAAATTTCGCGCTGTTTTCACTCATTATCAGCAGAAGACTTACAGTAAAAATAACGAAGATCGGGTCACTATAACCTGCAGCCCCTATACAACTGATTGTTCAGATATGAGGTCTTTTATCATATCTCCTCCATTTATGCAGCTAGGAACATGAAATTTCGCACCATTTTCACTCATTATTAACAGAATACTTACAGTGAAAATAACAAGGATCGGATGACTACAACATATATCGTCCATACATCTGATTGTTCAGATATGGGATTTTACTGTAAAACTCCTTTATTTGAACAGCTAAAACCGATAAATTTCGTAAGATATTTTATAAATAATAATACAAAGTCTACTGAGAAAATCGTCAAAATCTATGCTGTATAAGCTTTATCTCCTATAGCACTGATTGTTCAGATACCAGTTTTTGCGATATATCTCCTTTATGTAGGAAACTAAACCCAATAAATTGTGTTACCGGTTTACATACCGATCACATAGCAGTGAAAATCACTTAGATTGGTGCCATATAAAGTATATCTTCCATACCTCTGATTGTTTAGATGCGATTTTTTATATACGTATGCAACTCCTCTATCGATGTATGCAGGTATTCAAAATCAGTAATCTGTCAAACTAAAATTTGCAGATGTTCATGAAAGGTATGAAGCCTTCGGCATAGCCGAAGACAGCGCTGCTCTTACTTGTGTTTTAATAATTTGGCTTATAAGATTTTTGTCTTGAAACGCAGCTAGCTATGAAAAAGCAATAACAACAATGTTGAAGTAATTTTTTTCCTTATGATTATTTCATTTTGCATTCAACATTTTTGCGCTCACTGCTGTTGGCTGTATTTTAGCAGCGCTGTCGACTGCCGAGTGTTGTTGTTGTGTTGGCAAGCATTTTTGTGTTATGCGTGTGTAGCTTGTTCAGGCTCTTTGTTGTCATGTTTTTGCTTTTGTTATTGCTGTTTATATGAATATTATGAGCCATCCATCAACATCACAAAAGTTGTGTGTTTGTTATTCAAGTCGCTTCGGTGCTGGCTGTGGCTGGGTTTTCAGTGTTGTTGTTGTTGCTCTACCTTCATTGCTCGCGCAAAAGTAACTCCCACTTTCTTAATTGTTCGCCACTTTCTTGATTATTTTTTTTTTTTATGTATTTTTTGGTTGTTGCTTTTTTGCCAATTGGCTGTGCAAAGTTTTTGCTTTTTTATGCTCTTCTCAGATTTGCTTCATTGCTCATTTTCATTTTTTTGCTTATAAGTGCAAAAATCACTTATATGTACATACATATCTACATACATAGGTACATACCTATAACAAAATAAAAACATTCATTCTTCTCTTCCATTTTTGCCCATCCAACAATGCCTTTAATACCATTTTTGCCAGGTTGTAGCACCTGTGTAGGTAGGTATTTTTACCCAGAAATGTTTTGTATGTACTTTGAATTTTAAACGGCCACGTTTTAGCTGCTACATACATACATATGTACATATTATTATTACATTTTTATGTTGACTCTGATTTAAATTTTTTATTTAATTTATTTTTTATTTTTTCATTCCAAACGCTCGCAGAATGCGATTTGTTTAAAATAATCTGTTTTGCTACCCATAAAAGTACCGTTAAGAAGAAAGTGCTTTAGATTGTAGAGTAAATTAAATTTTCTATACATTTTGCATACACACATCAAAATTCTCTATGAAAAAAAAAATATTGTTAAAATTTTTTTTCTTGAAATTTACAAATTTTTTAATATTTTTTTTGAATTATTTTGAGTATGCAGTTTTGTAGCCCATTAAATTTTATTATAACAAAGTGCAAGTGCGATTGTCAGACCGGCGTTAATTTGTTTTTAATTTTCTTTGAAAACGGTTTCAGCAT
>NW_023458560.1:58578827-58581501 GCF_013731165.1 Rhagoletis pomonella
TTGGCTCAATTTTCTGAATATTTGTACATTTAAAGTACAAACTAAAACACATAAACATTAGTGAAATCATTCGAGAAAACTTTTTTGTTAAAAAATAATAATAATAATATTTTGGCGCGTACACTTTTGCTAGGTGCTTGGTGGACTTTCTGGAAGAGGGCCCCACAATTTTACGCAGCTCCAATTGGCAAATAGAAGCTTTTTCATGGCAAAAATGCACTCAGAGGTTTGCCAATGCCTGTCGAGAGACGAAAGCTGTTAGAAACAATTTTTTCTATCATAGATATTACTTGGATCATAGATCGAACCCAACACCTTTGTTAATACTGCTCATAAATATGTAAAATCAGTAAATAGTTGTTTATAACAAAATCAACGGTTAAAATGACTAAATTATTCGCTAATAACGAGTAAAGAAGGAAATTTCTTTTCTAAGTAGATATTGTTTTCTCAAGGAGTTTTTAAATTGTATCATTCATTCGTGAATGAATTATTGGCCAATCATTATATTACGTATCAAATTTTATTCGAATAATGTCCAACTCTGATTGGTTATTCTTAATTATGAAAAAGCACCTGTGAAGTGCAGAGCAAAATCGTATTCATATTAAAAAAGTTACGCATAAAAACTAAGCCCTTCCCTGAACTGTTCTCCCGAAAGCAATGCCTTGCAATTCGTTTCATATAAAAAATAATTAAGGCAATCATGCAGATGGTAAGGCCATCTACATTTCAGAGAAGGCCTGGTGTAATTGCTTTTTACTCTTTCTTTTTTCTACTGGGTGGGTATGTTCTCTGAAAATGTAATAAATATTTATCAATGTATTTAAAATCATACTTTTTTGGTACATTAGTTTACTAATTTAGTATCACGAAAATATTTATTAAACTAGAAACTATTTATTACTTAAAAAACTCCCCTTTGGAGCAAACCCAATCATATATGTATTAAGTTGTTGAAAAAGTGCCTAATCCATTTTTTGGCAGATTTTTTTTTTAAATACTCCAACAAAAATTTTGCGTGATATAATGAAACTAATTTTTTGCAAAAAGCAATCCACCGATTTTTTTAATATGTGTTGTGAGATAAAGCAAATAAATCATAGATTCAGGATACTCAAAGACATTTCCAGTAATCGAAATTTTCACTGCCCTGCAAAAGTTTGGACTCACTTGGAAAAATCGTATTGGTTTGTATAGACGGGTCGCTGCCATAAAACCATTGTTGCGACAGGTCAACGTTCGTAAAGTACTCAAATGGACAAAATACTTTAAAATGAGTCTATCGAACAATGGAAACAGGTGTTTTGGACCGATGAGTCGAATTCGAAATTTTTGGTAGCAAACGGCGAATTTGCTGCCGCAGAAAATCTAATGAACGGCACGCACTTCCATGTGTAAAGCAAACAGTTAACTTTGGTGGTGGATGTGTGATGATATGGGGGCAATTAGAGCTATATAAAAAAACGATTTTTTCATGTGAGCCCAAAATTTTGCAGGGAAGTGTATGTACAAATGTATGTAAATAACATGCGAAGCAAAACAAGAAAGCCACTATAAAACTTGCAGTATTTAATATGTAAGAAAATTATGTCGATAATAACTGAGTATGTACTTCAGTTTTACTTTTTCATATGTGTGCTTTTTTGTAGAAATGGTATATGTAGTTATGTGGAGTGCAATGGGGTATAGTCGTTGCACTGGGTATGCAGTTACAGTTGCATGGCTATACTCAATCTCGACTCTTGCGTCCTCGTTCGCGCACTCTGGGCAACGTGAGCAACCCATGTGCGAGATGCGGTAACCAATCCGAGTGGAGCCTTGGGTCACGGCAGAAAGAGAGGGAGCTTCGGTGGGGCCACTCTGACTTATTCGGTTTAAGGGCTCACTGAAGTCTGCAGCGTCTGTTCACCAGTAGGTGCAGCTGCAAGCGGGTGTCTGCTTGGAGCAAGCGGCTCGCTATATAAACGTGTATTTGGTTGCGAAACCACCCCCGTCCCAGCAATGGGTTGTGCGCTGGGCTTGGGACCCGCCACGTAAAAACCACTTCCAGTGAAGAAGCAAGGGTAAGCCTCGGATGAGACCCCCCTTATGATGGCGACCACCGCAAATGTTTAAAGGTCTACGATTTGAGGGCATGCACCTGGAATGTCCGGACCCTTAATGGGGAAGGTGCCTCTGCCCGGCTGGTTGATGTCCTCGTAAGGACAAAAGCTGACATCACCGCCATCCAAGAAATGCGTTGGACGGGGCAAGGCAAACAATGTCTGGGACCTTGCAACGTCTACTACAGCTGCCATGTAAAGGAGCGCAAATTCGGTGTTGGATTTGTGGTGGGAGAGAGACTCCGTCGCCGAGTACTGTCGTTCACCCCGGTGGACGAGCGTCTAGCCACAATCCGCATCAAAGCGAGATTCTTCAACATCTCGCTCATCTGCGCCTATGCCCCGACGGAAGAGAAGGATGAGGCATCCAAGGATCTCTTCTATGAGCGCTTGGAGTGCACGTACGAGCGCTGCCCCCGTCATGATATCAAAATCGTGCTAGGCGACTTCAATGCCAGGGTGGGCAAGGAAGGGATCTTTGGAACCACCTTCGGAAAATTCAGCCTCCACGACGAAACGTCTGACAACGGATTGAGGCTGATCGACTTCGCCGGGGCCCGAAACATGGT
>NW_023458560.1:58581601-58585089 GCF_013731165.1 Rhagoletis pomonella
TTCATTAATGTAAGTGATCTCTAATACAGAGTGTTACATATTCAACAGTTCTATACCGCTAAATACTTTTCAGATTAGCAAATTAGTATCAGCATTTACGTTTTTTACTGGGGGACATAGCTATCAGATGGGCAAAGTAACCTTCGCATTGATCGAGGTTAAAACAAGAAAGTTTTATACACTCTCCCTATTTGCGTGAGCTCCTGAACACAAAAGCGTCCCTGACACCAGGAAATCATGTAGTTATCTCATCGTTTTATTATCGTTCTGTTTTACTTTGAATGCATTTACCCGCATTAGAATTCCAATATTAATCAAAAATGTAATAAGTATTATTTATGTATGTTTTGTCTGATCTCGTACTTATAGGTATCTGTTAAGATCTTTTGATATTGTATACATGCATGAGATTAAAAAATTAAATAAATGGATTGCGTAAATAGCAAAATCTTTTAGCTAATATGTGAAGCAATGAAGAGCTCCTTTATTACTCGTACATGAGGCTTTCTGGATGCCTCTCATGGGAGCACTCCCTTATTGATCGTTCGGGAGGAATGTGGGATGTTTTTCTATGTGCACTCCCTTGTTGTCTTTTTGGGATGGATAGGGGAGGATTTTATGGGAGTACTCCCGTATTGCTCCCTTAGGAGGTTTGTGGGATGATATTTCTGTGTGTGCTCCCCGATCGCTCGTTTAGGAGGTAAAAGGGATTACTCCCCCTCCTAGGACATACAATGTTAAAGGGAGTATACAAAATTACATGCTTATACACAGAAGCATAGGGAGCAATGGGGAGTATTCGTGTGCTCCCAAGGGAGTACTCACCGAGCAATCGTACGATGCTCCCCAGTTCTAATGGGTACATACCTGCATACTGGTTTATATTGATGTATGAATGCGTTTTGTGTGTGTATTTGTATTTTTTTTTGTTTGTATACCCCCAGTAGAACTTGGGAGCATCGTACGATTGCTCGGTGAGTACTCCCTTGGGAGTATACGAATACTCCCCATTGCTCCCTATGCTTCTGTGTATAAGCATGTAATTTTGTATACTCCCTTTAACATTGGATGTCCTAGGAGGGGGAGTAATCCCTTTTACCTCCTAAACAAGCAATCGGGGAGCACACACAGAATTATCATCCCACAAACCTCCTAATGGAGCAATACGGAGGTACTCCCTTAGTTACCTCCCAGAAACCTCCCAAAAAGACAACAAGGGAGTGCACATAGAAAACATCCCACATTTCTCCCTAACGAGTAGTAAGGGAGTACTCCCATAAGAGTCATCCCGGAAGGCTCCTGTACGAGTAATAAAAGAACGTCTCTATACTCCCGAATTTCTCCTCATGGAGTAATGGAAGACTACTCCCACATTGCTCCATAACAAGCATTTTACATAAGCTAAAAAGATTTTGCTTTTTACGCAATTAATTTATTTTGTTTTTTAATCATATACATATATACATACTTATGCACATAAATACAAGATTTAAGCTGATTATTACAAAAACAGAAAAAAATATAAATAATTATTATTACAATATTAACTAAAATTAGAAAACGGATATCGAACAGTAATGACAAACTCAAACATTATACATACATGCATATATACTTTTATACAATCCACAAGATAAGTGTGGCGAGGATGATTTCCTGGAAAAGTTATTTAACTTGTATTCACCCGGGAGTGGCCCAAACTATACACGCCTTGAAAAATTTCCGGCTGTACCCAGTAAGTTTTCTGGGCGGGGCAAGATTGCAACGCTAGAACGTAGACGCCTTAATTGCTGGCCCCGTAATCTGAAATATATTTTGAGTTAAATAATACAATCATTTATAAGTTTAAACAAATGATATCATACATACCAGCGGCTCTAAAGATTTGCTCTCCAATTAATTTCATTGTTTCCTGATTTAAATTTTTCAATAAGAAATACATATGTATATAAGTATGAATGTACACATCAGTTATCTGTTTTGCTTTCTTCATACATTTTCCAAAAACACAAAATTATGTTGAAGAAGGTGCGTATAGCTCTCCTATCAATTAAAAAGAATACTCCTGGATTGCTCGCTTAGGAGACATCGATTTTTGCTCCTAAGCGAGTAATAACGGAGTACAAAACCAACAAATCTCGCTTATACCTCCGAAATCATGTATCCCGGAGGATACTTTTATTGCTCACTTGGGAGATCTCCCATTATACTCCTAAGTGAGTAATACAGGAGTGCAAAACCGACTAATCTCGCTTATTGCTCCCAAATCATGCCTCAGGGAGCATTCTTTAATTGCTAGCTTAGGAGATGTCCCTATTGACTCCTAAACGAGTAATAAGGGAGTAAAAAGTCCACAAATCTCTCTTATTGATCCGAAATCAGGTCAAGGGGAGTACTCTTTTATTCCTCACTTAGGGAGATCTCCATTCAAGTTCTAGTGGGCCATTTATTGTATATTTTTTAGTTTTACATTTCCTACCAGTTTTGCATTACCGATGTTGCTCATTGCTGCCATCTTCATCATTATTTGTGATTATTTTTTTAGTAACTACATTGGCTTTTACGGCTTTTTTAATTAAGTTTTACAACAAATTAAAATACATATTTTATGAGTATAATTTGTCTCAAACTCCAACTCGAAAAAATGCATACATATCTAAATAGTGTTTGTAGAAAAAAATTTAGAAATCGAAAAACAAAACTGAGCTCGGTTTAATACAGTGGCGGAATAACTTTTTTGTGCAAACCTATATTACATGTGCCACAAATTTTTTAAAAATCATTTCAAAATTTTTTTAGATATCTATAGGGTTTTTAATTTTTCGAATAACTGACCTTGGACCCCCTATAGCATCTGTAATATAAGTTTGCACAAAATAAAAGTTATATACCGTTTAAATAAGAGCAAAAGGCGTACCAGGACTATGTTTTTACTTTCTTTTAGTAGTTTTCATATAGTAATTAAAAATAATTTTTTTACCAAAGGTCCACTAATTTCGAACTTCGAAGGCCCATAGCTCGATTGTGGAGGCTAACTTCGATACACGGAGAAATTACTTTTTTAATTATGACTTAATCTCTTAAAAAAAATTGGTTTGGTCCAATGCCCAGCCGGGTGCTGTACAGTGTAATTTTTAGGAAAACTTTAAGAAAATACTGATAGGTTTTTTTTCTTGCTTCGTTCTGTTTCATAAGTTTTTGGTAATCTTTGCTTGGCCCCTGATCCCTATATTAAAAATAAAGAAGTTCAATTAACTGCGTTGTGCGTGTGCCGAGAGAATTGAAAAATTATCTTTTCATCATTAAGATAAAAATAAGCCTTTTGCAACGAGTAGCAGTTTTAAAACAATATTATAGATTTTTGTAGAAAAAAAAAGAATTAAGCCGCCCTGTGAACACACGTGAGTGCGATTTTCCTGCAACATCGTGAGCACTTACAAAATTGCGCAATTATTGACCGCATCTGCGTCCGCATAATTACGCAATGA
>NW_023458560.1:58585189-58591581 GCF_013731165.1 Rhagoletis pomonella
ACATTGGATGTCCTAGGAGGGGGAGTAATCCCTTTTACCTCCTAAACGAGCAATCGGGGAGCACACACAGAATTATCATCCCACAAACCTCCTAACAGAGCAATATGGGAGTACTCCCATAGTTACCTCCCAAAAACCTCCCAAAAAGACAACAAGGGAGTGCACATAGAAAACATCCCATATTCCTCCCGAACGAGCAATAAAGGAGCGCTCCCATTAGAGACATCCCGAAAACCTCCTGTAGGAGTAATAAGAGAGCAATGATAACGAATATTTTACATTAGCCAAATGGATTTTGCTATTTATTAAATTTTTTATTTAACTTTTTAATCACATGCATTTGTGCAATATTACAAGATCTTAAAAATAAAGCATAAATGATACGTCTTACATAATTGCTTAATTTTAGAAATATATTGCAGAGAAATCATATGAAATTAAAACATAATAATAACAAAACGGTAAGATAAGATTTGAATTATATGCACATATAAGTATGTACTCCTATATGATTTCCTGGGTGTCAAGGATGCTTGCCAGTTCAGGAATCCACCAAGCGGGGAAATTGTGAAGGTGACTTTGCTTATCTGACATCTTTGCCACCCATGCGATGTTTAAAGCCGGGGGTCACACTTAAATGCTGACACTAATTTGCGCAATCTGAAAAGTATTTAAGGGTGCATTTACAAGTAATACAATACATACAGTGGCGGATTTATCGTACAGGCAACATAGGCTGAAGCCTAGGGCGGCAGAATTAAGGGGCGGCAAAATTTAAGACAGCTAAATTAAAAGAAAAAAATTTATTTGGATTCAGCTGCACTTGAAATTGTGTTTGTGTCTGTAAAATATTATTAATGATTCATCTCATTCAATACAATTCAAAATTAGAATTACGCTGCGAATTTTTCCTTAGTATAGCAGTCGTTGAAATTTCCATTTAACTTTCATTCACGCGGCTTAGAAACCTGACGGCGCGCCTGCGCGTGACGCAAAGAAACAGCCGACACGCTGCCCCGAGAACGAGAATCATCTAAAAGGTTACCACACTTGACAACACTGCCGAAAAACGAGCGTGCATTTTCGAGAAAATTCTTGATTCCAAGCCCACCAGTTTTTCATAAGTGTATCATAACGTGAATAATCTGAAGGGCAGCTTCCGTCGTATGTCAAATTAGGCAGTGTATCTGTGTATGGTCTTCTGTTTGTCTTGCGCGAGGTCAAAAAATCTTCCGGATGAGCGATTTTATTTTGTATACTCGCATAGGGCTACTTCAATGTCCTGATAATTGGATTCTACTTGTCCAAACCTCTAAAGCATTTCAGTGCAGAATACATCGTGTTTTACAGATGCATGTACCCGATGAATGTTACGAAATAAGGTATGCTTGCGTGATTTCATAGAAGTATTTTTCTTATAACTTTGACAGAATTGACACGGAGACGTGAGGCGTATCAAAAAATCTATTCGAAATTTTCTCTCATCACTGATATGAAACATCTGAGCATCGAAGAATTACGTGAAAAATCCATCATATTGAGCCAATACTACACCCAAGATCTTGAGGAAAATTTGGGAAATGAAATGGTCTTTTTCAAGGCATACTGCACCGAAAAGAAGATTTTAAATTATTCTCCTCTGGAACTGTTGAAAATGCTGAGACAGGATAATCTGCAGATCTCTTACCCTAATGTTGAAATTGCGTTGCGGATGTTTGTTTCAATTCCTATTTCCAATTGTAGCGCAGAAAGATCGTTTTCTGTTTTAAAACGCGTGAAAAACTATCTCAGATCTTCATTGAGCGAAAACAAACTGAATGCTCTTGCGTTGCTGACTATAGAGTCAGATTTGTTTCTATCTATCGATTGTGAAGATATTATCCGCGAATTCGCAGCTGAAAAATCAAGACGTAAAGAACTGTGAAAAAGAAGTGTTTGAAAGAGGGTTTTTGTTGAATACCTTATCCATGCTGATGTCGAATTTGTTAATTCCGTTATGTATTTCATTATTAACGAACTATATTGTAATAAAGCACTGACAATAACAATCATATTTGATACTAGCAATTACCCGGCGTGCTTCGCTGCGCCTTAAATGTATTTTTGTGTTGTAACTCTCCCCTTAAGCTCTTATGGCCTCATTTACAAAATATTTTTAAAGAACTTTATGAAGTTAGATTTAAAAAAATCGATCTATGAAGCATTGTTTATTTTTTTTTTGAGTTAATATATTTTCGAAGGTAATTAGAAAATATGTAAAGAACCGACTTTCTCTTGGAAATTTAATTTATAATCTTATAACTGGAGTCTACTATCGCACCCTTTCCTCAAACGTGTATTGATTCAATATTCAAATAACGTATATTTATATAATTTGAAAAAATCTCCCTACTATACAAATATGTACAGCAATATTAAATAATATTTTCAAATGTTGTGAGAGGGAGTAACAAAACAAAATTACTTTTAAGGCGCAGCGAAGCACGCCGGGTATTCGCTAGTGTCACATGAAATTAACTGAGCAAAGTACAATGAATAGCTGTTAAACAATGGCACCATCTACTTTAAATGAAACATACTTATTTTCGTGGGGGATACTCACACACCATATACTTTTCTATTGAAATTTTTCCTGAATTTTCCTAGCTATAAACCTCCAACGAATGCAAAACCGTGAAAATCGGTTCGTGCGTTCTGGAGTTATAGCGTCAGGAAGGAAAACCCTACTTATTTTTATATTAATTTTTATATTAAAGAAGATTAAAGAACTGTCCGCATTACTCAATTTTATTTTTCACTAAAACGGTATTCATGAATTTTTTAATTTTTTTTTTATTTGCTTCCGCATACTTTTGACATAACAGCTTTCATTTTATGCCGATATTAAACAAATACAGCCTAAGTTTACCCGGGTCCCCGTTTTGGTCTGTATCTCGTGACCCAAGTCACCCAGCTATATGAAAAGTGCTCAATCTTAAAGCATTCATGAACAGCTTTCATTTGATACCCATATTAAACAAATACACCCAAGGTTACCCAGGTCCACGTTTTGGTCTATATCTCGAGACCCTAGTCACCCAGCTATTTGAAAAGTGCTCTATCTTAAAGCATTCATGAACAGCTTTAATTTGATACCCATATTAAACAAATACATCCTAAGGTTACCCGGGTCCACGTTTTGGTCTGTATCTCGAGACCCTAGTCACCCAGCTATATGAAAAGTGCTCAATCTTAAAGTATTCATGAACAGCTTTCATTTGATACCCATACTGAAAAAATACACCCAAGGTTACCCAGGTCCACGTTTTGGTCTATATCTCGAGACCCTAGTCACCCAGCTATATGAAAAGTGCTCAATCTTAAAGCATTCATGAACAGCTTTCATTTGATACCCATATTGAACAAATACACCCAAGGTTACCCAGGTCAACGTTTTGGTCTATATCTCGAGACCCTAGTCACGCAGCTATATGAAAAGTGCTCTATCTTAAAGCGTTCATGAACAGCTTTAATTTGATACCCATATTAAACAAATACATCCTAAGGTTACCCGGGTCCACGTTTTGGTCTGTATCTCGAGACCCTAGTCACCCAGCTATATGAAAAGTGCTCAATCTTAAAGCATTCATGAACAGCTTTCATTTGATACCCATACTGAACAAATATACCCAAGGTTACCCAGGTCCACGTTTTGGTCTATATCTCGAGACCCTAGTCACCCAGCTATATGAAAAGTGCTCAATCTTAAAGCATTCATGAACGGCTTTCATTTGATACCCATATTGAACAAATACACCCAAGGTTACCCAGGTCCACATTTTGGTCTATATCTCGAGACCCTAGTCACCCAGCTATATGAAAATTGCTCTATCTTAAAGCACTCATGAACAGCTTTAATTTGATACCCATATTAAACAAATACATCCTAAGGTTACCCGGGTCCACGTTTTGGGGCCACGCCCCCTTTATATATCAAAATATTTTTTACCCTGTGACCATCCCTGGAAGATATCCAGTGCGTGTGTAAAATTTGGTTACGATCGGCTTATTCGTTTAGGAGCCAAGTGTGTCTATAGGTACATACATAATTTGAATTTTATATATATAGATATATATATATTTTTTTTTTTCGTGAAAAAAGGGCGGCAAGTTATGAATTGCCTAGGGGCGGCAAATATTTAAATCCGCCACTGAATACATACTTAATATATTTAAACAAAAATTGAAGTGCATACCAACGGACTTTTATTAAAATCTGTGTGCTATCCAAATTAAATTATTGTGTCCTCCTTATGCTTCTATAAGAAATATTTTCTGTTGTTTTTTTTTTTGTATGATAAATTTTTTCGAAAACACAAATTTCTTTTGAGCGAGGTGCGTATTGCTCTCCTATCAATCAAAAAGAATACTCTTTGATTTCTCGTTTAGGAGACATCACTCTTTGCTCCTAAACGAGTAATAACGGAGTACAAAACCGACAAATCTTGCTTATTGCTCCCAAATCATGCCTCAGGGAGCATTATTTAATTGCTCGCTTAGGAGATCTCTCATTAAGCTCCTAAGCGAGCAATACAGGAGTACAAAACCGAGAAATCTCGTTTACTGCTCCCAAATCATGCCTCAGGGAGCATTATTTCGTCGCTCGCTTAGGAGATCTCTTATTTGACTCCTAAACGAGTAATAAAGGAGTACAAAACCGACAAATCTCTCTTATTGCTCAGAAATCTGGTTAAGGGGAGTACTCTTTTATTCCTCACATAGGGAGATCTCCCTTCAAGTTCTAGTGGGTATGTACATATGTATAAATT
This sequence comes from Rhagoletis pomonella, assembly GCF_013731165.1. NCBI lineage: Eukaryota > Metazoa > Arthropoda > Insecta > Diptera > Tephritidae > Rhagoletis > Rhagoletis pomonella. The sequence continues at coordinate 58,589,998 of NW_023458560.1, forward strand.
TATTTATGATAGGTAGCCGCACAAGCAACACATTTAATATTTTGTTGTACATATGTATAAATATTGCCTTCAAAATCAATTAAAAAATTATAAATGTGAAACTATTTTGGGAGCGCAGGCATTTAAACGGACACAAAAAGAGCATAAAAAAGTTAACGACGATGATGCGCCATAAACAATCTTCAGATTACACACTGACATATACATATACATATATGTTCATATGTATGCATTTATGTTTCTATGTTGTTTGCTTAGCTTTTGATCAACTTTTTTTTCTTTGATTCACGTGTTTTGAACCGGTCCGCGTGTCCGCAGTGCGGCATGAGGCACTCTCCATTGGCGGCGATTGGCTCGCTTTTGTTGTAACTCAGGCTGTTTGCTGGAGGTATGGCTGCTCAGCTGTCGGCATTGGTTTCTGTTTGTGGGTTGGCGACAATTTTAATTTTTATTTTTATCATTACTATTTCTACTAAATTATATTCGATTTTTGGCTATTTGATTAATCATAAAATTCGCTTTAGCGCTTAATAATAATCCATAAAAAGCTAGAAAATTGAATTAATACGCGATTAAAAATAAATACATATTTATATGCGTGTGTGAGAGAGGTTTTAAAAGGCCGCTAAATGATAGCTACACACATGTATAAACATGTTCATATATATGTATGTATCTATGTGAATATGTTTGTATGTATATTAGACGAATTATGAATTTTTGAATTTTTAAACTACTTTTATAATTTTTTAATCAAAAACTAAAAGCATTTGAATTGACTTGAAAATCCTATTAAATACATAATTTATATTTTATAAGTGATACGTTAAATGCTTTGACGTAAGTTGAACAAGGCGTAAAACCAAAAGCGGTTAATGGAGTAACTTTGAATATATATCGCTGATTTGCGGGAACAATGCGTCACAATTAAATTTTTTTTAGTTAAATATACGGAAATGATCATCGCCCTTCCTTACGTTGTGTCAAAAATTGATAATTTGTAATTTCATAACTAGAATTTTTGTGTTCATGATTTGTGGAGTTTCGACCACAAACACTTCTTAATAAATAAGCACAAAAAAAATGTTTCATAAATAATTTGATTTTTTTTGACTGTGTTTTAGATATAGAAGCTTTAATTTTCCAAAATTTTGAATCCAAGGAAATTCCCTTGTAAATCTAGGGGATATTTATTTTTCTTAAAACTCACAAAGAAGTAAAATAAATCGCAAACTGTATGTCCTGGAATTTTGCAATCAATATTTCACCAACTTCCCGATGAGCTAGAGACTTTAAATTTGAAACTTTGCTCATAAACCGATAACAATGCAATATGAAAGATGAAATAATCCAATAGGTGGCGCAGGAGTCGATATATTTGGGAAACCCGTATTTATGGTCCGATTTGGTTCATATTTAGTAAATATACTTAACTCCATACATATATGAAAAGGAATAACTCCACAAAAAAATTTGCCGATAGGTGGCACAGGAGTCCGATTTGGTTCATACTTGTTTTAAAAATAAATTTTTGCTCTTAACTTATTTCTATTTGGGAATGTCAAAGGAAATATTTTTTAATAC
>NW_023458560.1:58591681-58610929 GCF_013731165.1 Rhagoletis pomonella
TCGATGCGCGGATTGATAAATGATTGATAGAATTACATAAATTGACTTGTCGATGAAAGTGTGAATTAATGGATTGAAAAAGAAAAAGAAAAAATAAAAATATTTTTTTTTTGTTTTGCGAAGAAGCGAGCAGACACAAGACACAGCGCAATGGCGAGTGATTTAAAAGACGTAAAGTGTGTGAAATATAAGCAAGTACGCTGAAAATGGCAAATGCAGATTTTTTGATGTGTATAAATAAAATTTTTTATAGAAAATAACTGTAAAAAAATAAAATAAAATATCCGAAAACCGCTGGAGCGACTTGCAAAACAACAAACTGGCCGGCGAACTCCGAAAAAATACATTTCCGACGGTAAAAGATAAAAAAATCCCGGAAGCGTAGAACGCAATAAAGGCCTAAGACAGCGACTTAAGCTTAAAGTGTACGTAATAAAGTAAAGCTTTAAGAACCTACAACTTAAAAATTTTTTTAATTTGTAAATGGAGGAGTTCAGGAGCTCCGCAAATTGCCGGCAATAGCAACAGCCTTGCGTACGACGGCAGCAGCAGCGCCAAAAATAGGCATTGCTTGCGCGCACACACATGCGTGTATGTAGGCGCGTGCGTGAGTGTGTATAATAGGAGTAGCGCTTAAAAGTCAGATCCAGAGGCGCATAGCTAGGCAGCAGGAGAAGCTAGAAGCAGCGCAGTAAGTAGCGCAATAGCGACGCAACGGCAATACAATTTTTCATCATCAGCGCTGGAGCAAGAAAAAAAAGCTGCAACAAAAAGCAAAAATAGCAGCAATACCCACAACAACAACAAACACACACACACTACAGCTGTTTGTAATTGAAAGCAACAGCGGCGACGTATGTACGAATTTATTGATATTACACATTATGAGCGGTGGCGAGTATTATTAAAGTTTAAATGAATATGATGATGACAGTTGATGACGGCAGCGCGTAGCGTAAACAAGGTAGTAGCTAGGCAAGCATGCGAGCGAGCAAATAGCCAGCGAACAATCGAACAACCGAGCGTATGAGCAATCAACAACATTAAAACGGGGCCTACTACCTATCACATACTAAACGCCGGCGGTTAGTAGATACAAAATGCGCAAGGCTCACGCGAAGCACGCGGCTGTGTACAGCGTGGCGACGAATAACTGTTACCCAGTTTTTTTTTGAGAAATAAAAGGGTCCTTTATAAATTTTGCGAAAAAGGTATTTTATTGTTAAATTTCCACAGATTTTACTTTAGTTGTATTAGTTAGTTTTTAAGTTTTAATCCTTATCTACATTTGCCAGCAGTGTAAACTTTGAGAGAAAAGTTCATTTGGCACGCAAGTCTTTTTCAGGTGTATTTTTTCTTAGGCTTTGTATAAAAAAAGTACAAAAAAAAAAAAAAACTGTATAAGGTTGGTCGAATGAATGGCCGTCCTAGTCACCAGTCCCGAGTCTATTAGATTTTTGAGTATGAGGCCTTATTTTGGACAGAAGGAGGAGTATAAGGGACTCAAAATGGAGAAAATTAGCCTATGGTTACAGAAGATATGGAACAAATTAACTGACGAGGACCTGCGTGCCAAATGAACTTTTCTCTCAAAGTTTACACTGCTGGCAAATGTAAATAAGGATTAAAATTTAAAAACTAATTAATACAACTAAAGTAAAATCTGTGGAAAATTAACAATAACATACTTTTTTCGCAAAATCTATAAAGGACTCTTCTATTTCTCAAAAAAACCTGGGTAACAGTTATTCGTCGCCACGCTGTTAATTCTAATAAAAAAATAATACAAATTAATAAAGGAAATTCGCGATTTCTAGATTTCGAAAAACGAGTATTTACTGCATACTACAAATAAAAAAAATGCAGATTTAAAAAATTTTTCCAATTAAAAAAAATCAAAAAATTTAAAATTTTGGTACTACACCCGCGCTCAATTAGCAACAAGCAATTGAAGAAACTCGCTTAAATTTTATCTCACCTACACATAAAAAAACCTGTGAACGTGTCAATGTCGCGCCTAATTCACATCGCTGGAACAAGAAGTTACGCCTTCCAAGCGCCTTCAAAAATGCGGCTTTCGAACAATTAATGAGACTTGTAATGGCAAATGAAATCGTCTGCGTTTAAATTTTGTGTGCTGGAAATAATTTTGTAAATCAAATCATAACAACAGCATTATATTACATTTACATTGGACCAAAATGCGTGATTTGAAATCAGTCATTTGAAGGTGTTTACACTGCTTGATCTGCATTTGCTTTGACTTCTCATCAAATGAAAAGGGAAGACAAAAACAAAATGTATGTAAACAAACACTACATTTATTATATTGTTAACGCTTTTTGGACACAAAAAGGCAATTATTCTTTGATTAAACTAAAAATGTGTAAAGCTCTTGTATAAATTAACAATTTTTACACACAAATTTCAAAGATTTATTTATTTCGTTGTGTTTGTTTTGTGTTTGAAAAATTCCAAATGTCAAAGACAAACCAAAGCTTTTGTGGAACTTTTGTTTCTGAGTGCGTTCAATAAAATAGTACGGCAATTGGAACGCATTTGTTTCGTGATTTTGTGTAAATGCGTCGAAATGCGTCATTCTGGAAATGTGAATTTGTATGGAGAAATGTGTGATTTGGCCTCGCATTTGAGGTTTCTCGCCCAAATGACGCATTTGGGCTCAATGTAAATGTAATATTACCTTCAATCAAAGCAAATTGTGCAAACAAAAATCAACTCAACAGCTGAAATTTCGCTTATAATTTTAGAAAAAATTTTACAAATAAAATATTTCTTGAGATTTCACGTTCGAGCTGGATGCTAGGCTTAAATATAAAATATATATATTTTTTAAATGAAAAATCATATATCAACTGTTTTGTGTGAAATGCGTAGTGATTTCAAAGATAATCATCAAGAAACGATCAATAAAATGATACAATTTGGCACCGTTAAATATGGAATCGTCAAACAGCTGAAAGATCGTGCACGTAGCACTGAGAAAGGTGAGTGTGTTGAAATTTTAAATTTGTACTTAAAATACGAGTAGAAAAAAAGCTGGAAAAAACTGGAGTCAAAGTAAAAGCGGTGCCAGGATAAAAATTTAATTGTGAATTTTCAATTAGAGTGGCAAGCAAACTTGTTTTAAAATGGAAAGTGTGGCATATCAGCGCGCGTGTTGGAAAAATGATTTTTTTTTTTGTAAGTGGGATTTATGAAAAATGTAATTATTTTTGTTTAGTATTTTTTTTTGTAGACGTGAGTGGCAAATCAAAATAGTTTTTAATTTTTGTTTGCCTACTTGCTCTCTATGATTTTATAGGGTTAACCAGCTGTGCATACGCGATGCCGCAGTAAAATTTTTTTTTTTTAATCGCTCTTGATTAGAACTGTACATCACATTTTACCACAAAATGACTTCACTAAATTCTTTGTAAAAAAATTAGATCGACTGTCTTTTAATGAAATACCAAAATGATTAAAAATATTTCTTACAATTTTTTGCTACGTATAATTTTTAATCTATAAAAGGGCTTTTCCATCACAATGAAAAAGGCTTCGAAAACATTAAAATTTTAGCACGAAAATTTTACTTGTTTACCTACATATTGTTCTATGAAACATGATACAAAAAACAAGGTAGTTCCATTGTCACTTTTTCGTCGCCATATTAACAACCTGACTATTAAGCAGATTGTGACATTTCGTGCTACCATACCCAATATCTAAAATCCTTCAAATTTTCTTATTAATTTTTTGTCGATTTAAAAATCTTTGTTCTTAAGCATAGTAGATATTTTATTCCTATTTCACGTGAAAAAGCTGTTAAATTGCATATAAAATTTCTTTCTGTGAAATAAGTGTGAAATTTCACAACATTTCCTCAGCAAAGTGTTCATGCTGTGAAAAAGCTTGCAACATTTTTGCAAAATGAAGCTAGCAACACAATTTTCATGACATTTTTAAATACACATGTACATTTTAAATTGTGTGAAAATTGACAGTTTATAGTAATGTAATCCCTCAAGGTTTAGCTTAACATGGTTCTAGGGATACACCCTGTGTGTGTTACTTTCCAGAAGGTGTCGCGCCCGTTTTTCTGTACATATTTCCATTGGAAATGCTTCCAGAGGTATCTATGCGTCACCAGAATTTTAGTTTATATGGCTTATACCACTAGCTCTCGTAGCTGGCTACGAGATCGTTTTCATATAACCCCATTTTTCATAGGTTTTGGATTGATTTCATTTACCTCTATTCCAAGTTCTACGGTGACATGCTACATTTTCCAATAAACCCATATTTTTCCATGAGATTGACTTCATACACATACGTATATCCATACCAAGTTCCAGAACTCTACCATAAATACTTCCAGAGATATGCACTACGAAAAATTCGATTTGTGTGGGAGGTTCCACATCCCTTTAGATATCGGTTTTGTTTTAGCCTATAACCATTCTTGGAAGATTTGTGCCCGAAATTTCAAAAAAAAAATCGGTATAGCCGGTGTGGGCATGTGACTCAAGGAAAATGAACTAATGATTGCAAAAAATGAAATCAAACGTCTTAGTTGACCAAAAACGAACATTAGACTCCATTCTCTCAACTTCTAAGAATGTAGAAAAGCTAAGAAATATATAATAAGATAGGATATATTAAAACAGTCACCAGAACATTTACCAAAAGACGCCCATGAACTACACAAATTAGTTTGATTGAAAATTAGGTTTTATCTATTTATTTTATACTTCACTTTTGGGTGTGTCAAAATTTCATTTGAAAACAATATGTGTTGCTGAAAAAATTTGGCGGCCATGGCTCGCAAAGTAAATTCCATTTGCTGTTAAATGAACAAAGACAATATGTATTAAATAACACGTCGAAATGTATAATTTCATCTGAATTATATCAGAATCATCGTATCAGATATAGAAAACTACATTGTGAAATAATCAGATGACATGAGGACACTGAAAAAATTTTAAAATATGTTCACTAATTGTATTAATATTAAAATAATGATTTGACACTTGACTTGTGTTATCGAATTTAATGTAAAATTTAAACGTTTTTAAGATAAGATATTAATTATTTTTAAAAGGTAAATATTAACACAACTATTTTACTTATAATCCCAAATTTAGGATATAAATCTCCCACACCAAAAAACTTACAATTGGGTAACGCCGCTTCGAATTTTTCACAACTGAGCAATTGTCAAAAATCTGCTTTTTAATCAAAAAGTTGTTTATTGAAACTACCTTCTTTTTTGTATCATGCTATGAAATAGATTTTTTAGTTTAGAATTTTTCAGCAGATATCTAAATTTTTATGAAATGTATTTTTTAGCCTCGATTATTTGGGTTTTCAGTTTTTCGAGTCTAAGAGAGCCCTTCACTTTGCAATTCATAGAAAATTTTAAACCAGTTTCTGCGTTTTTTTATGTTTTTTTTTTGTTTTTTGATGAATTCCAAGACAACGCAAACTTCTGCAGTCGGGTGCGATTCTCGGTACATACAGCTTCAATATTTGTTTTCAAATTTCGAAAAGAGATTTATAAAACTTGTCTAACTTCAACTTATACGTCCCCACAGAGAGAATAATACATACACTCTGAGAAAAATACCGGTTTCGGCGTTGTGCCATCTTCAGTGCAATTTTTCGTTCTGCGTGGTTCGAGATTTTGTCTTATTTTCTTGGGGTCACAAAGTCGCAATTTCCAATAGTGTTACATAGGTGTATTGACATGACAATGCCCGATGTATACCCATGCGGTGAGATTAAATATCACATCGAATTCTATAGAGGCCGTGATCTAGTCCTGCAGCCTGCAAAATTGGCAAACAAGGTTTTTCGTTAGAAGTTGACGTGTGTACTGGTAACACAAAGGACTAATGTTTACGGTCCAAGTGTGCCCCTATTTGAACAACCACCTTAACCCCTTGTGCCGAAAACACGCTGGGCTTCATGCATAAAAAGTGAAGGCAACATTTTTGTACTGATGAAGTGAGCTCAAGAATTAATCGTAAAAATCGAGTCGGAGCTTGAGCTAAAATTTTATGCATGAGGCGTACTCCCTTTTCTGGTTTTTCTTCTTTTTAAATACTTTAATTTAAAATTTCACTTTGTGCGCTATGGCTGCTGACATCGGCGTAGCCAGAATGAAATTTAGGGGGGGAGGGGCTCGACCCTATTAAGCTGGTATTTCAGGGTACTATTTTATATATATATAAGGAAAATTTGAAAGTTAGGGGGGGGCGAGGCTCGAGTACCCCCCTTCCCCTACCCGGCTACGCCCATGGCTGCGGATATAGTTTTTTTCGCTCCTAATTTATCTTTTGAAATATGTCTACATAGCTTCTCTTGGGCCAATCCGAGGGGTGAAAATGGATGTCAGTGCCAGCTAGGAACAGCAGTTTTTCAATATTTTATACAACTAATAACTTTATAACTTACTGATAAATAGTTTTTATTATTTTTTGTTTGTATTTCTATTTTTTTTTAATTTTTAATTTTAATTTTAGTTTTGAGTTTATGCTGCTTTCCATTTGTTTTATTATAATTAGTTTTAATTTTCGTGCATTTTTTATTTTTTTTTTTTTATTTCTGTTTTTACTTTAATTCAAATTTTGAAACTTTTTTAAAACTCTTGAAAATATAGTTTCCTATTTTTAGTTTTTTGCTTTGGTTTTTTCTAAATTTTTTAAATTTTAATTGTTTTTAATTTTAGTTTCAGTTTTCACAAATTTTAGAACTTAAGTTATAAAGGAAAAAGGCATTACAAAATTTGCACTTAAAAATTTAAATACCGAATTTGCGTTACATACCCATTTTATTAATATTTAAAAATTATATCAACAGAGTTTAATTAATATAAAGTAGAATTTAGGTAACGAACTTTGCTTCATTTAGCGATTTCAGTAGCCCAAATGTATTTGGCTTTTTTGCCGTCGGCTTTTCTTTATTTTTCTTCATAAATAATAGCGTTCACTACTTCGAGTCTTCGTTTATTTATTAAAAATTTGGTACTTTTCTAACATTTTTGGAAAATCACAGTTCGAAATGAAACTAAATCACAGTTAGCCACTTCATAGGCACGCGATCTAACCTGGCGGGCACTGGAAAAAAGCTCTCTTTTGTCATGTAGGGAATTTCAAATTTTCTAAAATAAAAAATCGCATAAGGGACGGTTTGGTTTCCACTACCCAGCAAAAAATCGGTAATCGCTTTTAGTGGTAACGTGTTCTAGAAGGCATAGCGTTGTAATGCCTTCGAATTTTTTCGCTTCTTTTAGGCATTGTCGGTAATGCAAAGTAGAATGTCCTTCAATATTTTATTTATTTCGCTTCTTTGTTTCATTTTGGGGAATGCAAAGTAGAATGCCCTATAATATTTCTTTCTTAATTCGCTTCTTTGCTTCATTTCAGGGAATGCAAAGTAGAATGTCGTACAATATTTTTTTTTAGTCCGCTTCTTTGCTTCATTTCGGGGAATGCAAAATAGAATGCTGCATCCTAGTCAGCTGAAAAATAGAATGAATATCCAAAAAATCTTTTTCTACCGTTAGTTTCTGTGGAAATTTGTCTCGCATAAAAATCATGTTTTGCTTTGTTCAATTTGCAGCGAAGTTGAAGTCAGTCAATGAAGTGAAGTATATGAGTGACGAAGTACAATTTTAAGCTTAATTAAATATGCATGTATGTACATACCGATTTTTAAGTAAAATCTAAATACCGAAATACATACAAATGTTTGTATAAAAACTGATTTATAAAAATTTTAATTAATTTTAATCTTTTAAGACATTTTCTGATTTAATATAAATAAGTATGTACTCATCTGGGCATTCTACATTAGTTTCTCTGTAAGGCATTCTTTGTTCGCTTCTCTGGATTCTGTTTATCCATGCGTTCTCGCTTCGTTTGAAGGTAATGCTGCGGGTAAGGGCTTACCGCCAATGACATGCCCATGTTAAAATAAGGCCTTCCTGAAGCGAAAGCGTAAGCGATTCCCATCGCCTAGCTCGTTTACACTTTCGCTTCTGTGGTAATCGTGTTTTTTGCTGGGTACTTTCTCATATCGATTTCGAGCCGGAAATCGTACGATATATTTGGTTTTGGTGTTACAATTCAAATCATTTACGGAGTAATACTTGAATTAAATACAACGAATTTACTAGATTTGTCAGATTTGCCAGACTATCTAGCCAAATGGAATTCGACAAATTTACTCGTAACTGATGCAGTAGCGAAAGCCAAAGGGTATTTTAGTTTAAACGTAATATATTTCGAAAGTTCCCACTTATTAATTTTAAATGAAAGCTGTGAATAGACTTTATCACGTCCCCATACATACAAACATAGACAAAAAATAATTATCGCATTCCGATTCAGCTACAATTTTGTATACGCACTTCGGAAAGGAGAGATACGGAAAAAGGGGAGATTAGAAAAGGTGTTTTCACTATATAAAATGCAATAGAATTTGTCGCCAAATAAGTAAATACAAGTGGTGGGCAGTATCGATGTCAGAACTCGATTCTCAAAAGGATCGACAGTACCTACCTGATTTTCAAAATTATCGATACTGAGTATTAAATGGTATTCAGTACTCTCAAAATAACTTGAAAGTACTCAAAAATACTCTGTTCTAATCCTCGCCTTGCTACTTGCACTCAGGATCAATTCAAAGTACTCAGTATTGAGTGTCGAATAGATACCGTCACTACACACGAATAAAGGCGCGATAGTGTTTTGACGGCGAAAAAAGGCGCGTAAAAAAATTTTGCGAAAAAAGATGCCTCTGAAAAACTTCGGCGAAGTATGTTAAGAGTTTTTGACGCAAAAGTTTTTTTATGCGTCGTTTTTCGCCGTCAACTTTCGAGCTCGCGCCTTTATTCGTGTCTAGAGACGATACGTAAAAGTACTGAGTTCTATTTACGTCTATCGGTATTCAGAAATGATTGTATGTACTAAATTTAAATTTTTAATTATTTTCAGGTACAATACTTTTACTCAGTACAGTTAACAATTCATTTGACGTAATTTGGAGTTAATATATTAATTTGCTTGTGAGATTTCCACAAATGTGTATATTTAAAGAAAGTACTAAATGCTAAAAATAATCCATCCTTAAAAGTATCGATACCAAAGAATCCGATCCGAAAAGTACTCGATAATTCTAAAATTGATCAGACTGTTATAATTAAAAATGACAAATTTTTCGAACAAAATTCTGCCATTTTAAGTTTTGTCAGGCTGTGAAATAAGAAATTGCTTGGTGCAACCGGGCGTCAGTTTATTCTCCAAGAGCTAAAATTAAAAATTCAATAACTTCATATTAAACAGGGGCGGACCCAGCAGCAATTTTTGGGGGGAGGAATAATTTTTCAACATATATGGTGAATAACTTACTAAATTGGTATGTACGGAAGTAGACAAAGCACAAAATAAATGCTCAGAAAAGTGGAAAATTTTTGGAAGTATTTTAGAATTCTAAGAATTTTCTAGGTTTTATACACAAGTACCATGAACATACGAATTTTTCGACAATTTGTCATGTTTCACAACTTTACATTTTAGTATGGATTTCAGAATAAATAAAATTCTCAAAATTTTGGAAAATATAAAAATTTCAAAAAACCACAACAATTTTGTACATTTCAAAATATTCTCAAAATAAGAAATCTTAGGAAATTTAATAATTTCATAAAATTCAAAATTTTGGAATATTTATTATTTTCTAAACCTGCGAAAATATTCAAACTTGCTGGGACTTTCAACTATGAATTAATAATTAAAGGTTTGCTCATTAGTGAGATTCGAGTTTTGACACTCCCTTAGCTCCCTTACAAAAGCTTTGCACACACGCACGAGCCCACACACAGTGCCTTGCTAAGGGAGCCGATTTTGTCAAGAGGGAGCGAGAAAACTGTTTTTTGAGCAAACCTTTTATTATTGAATCATGACTTTCAACTATGTATTGTATTGTACTATTCGAAAATACAACAAAAAAGTGAAAATTGAAAATTAAGTAATTTGAAAATTTTGTAAATTCAGTGATTTCGAAGAACTGATAGGCATTGTTAAAATTATATGATACAAATATAATTTTTCAGAAAAATAACGAAATTGATCAATCATTGCGCAATTATGCGGACGCAGATGCGGTCAATCAATATCTGCGCAATTTCGTAAGTGCTCACGATGTTGCAGGAAAATCGCACTCACGTGTGTCCACAGGGCGGCTTAATTTTTTTTTTTTCTACAAAAATCTATAATATTGTTTTAAAACTGCTACTCGTTGCAAAAGGGGTATTTTTACTTTAATGATGAAAATATAATTTTTAATTGCTTTATTTTTAATATAGGGATCAGGGGCCAAGCAAAGATTACCAAAAACTTATGAAACAGAACGAAGCAAGAAAAAAAAACCTATCGGTATTTTCTTTAAGTTTTCCTAAAAATTACACTGTACAGCACCCGGCTGGGCATTGGACCAAACCAATTTTTTTTAAGAGATTGAGTCATAACTAAAAAGAGTAATTTCTCCGTGTATCGAAGTTAGCCTCCACAATCGAGCTATGGGCCTTCGAAGTTCGAAATTGGTGGACCTTTGGTAAAAAAAAAATTATTTTTAATTACTGTATGGAAACTACTAAAAAAAAGTAAAAACATAGTCGTGGTACGCCTTTTGCTCCTATTTAAACGGTATATAACTTTTTTTTTTTGTGCAAACTTATATTCCAGATGCTATAGGGGGTCAAAGGTCAGTTATTCGAAAAATTAAAAACCCTCTAGATATCTAAAAAAAAATTTTGAAATGATTTTTAAAAAATTTGTGGCACCTGTAATAGAGGTTTGCACAAAACAAGTTATTCCGCCACTGTATTAAACCGAGCTCAGTTTTATTTTTCGATTTCTAAATTTTTCTCTACAAACACTATTTAGATATGTATCTATGCATTTTTTGGAGTTGAAGTTTAAGACAAATTATACTCATAAAATATGTATTTTAATTTGTTGTAAAACTTAATTAAAAATGCCGTAAAAGCCAATGTAGCTACTAAAAAAATAATCACAAATAATGATGAAGATGGCAGCAATGAGCAACATCGGTAATGCCAAACTGGTAGGAAATGTAAAACTAAAAAATATACAATAAATGGTATACATAAAAAAAAAAAAAATACAAATACACACACAAAATATGTACATATGTATAAATTTATTTATGATAGGTAGCCGCACAAGCAACACACCTAATATTTTGTTGTACATACGTACATGTACGTATAAATATTGCCTTCAAAATCAATTAAAAAATTATAAATGTGAAACTATTTTGGGAGCGCAGGCATTTAAATGGACAAAAAAAGAGCAGAAAAAAGTTAACGATGTTGATGATGCGCCATAAACAATCTTCAAATTACACACTGACATATACATATACATATATGTTCATATGTATGCATTTATGTTTCTATGTTGTTTGCTTGGCTTTTGATCAACTTTTTGTTTTTTTTCTTTGATTCACGTGTTTTGAACCGGTCCGCGTGTCCGCAGTGCGGCATGAGGCACTCTCCATTGGCGGCGATTGGTTCGCTTTTGTTGTAACTCAGGCTGTTTGCTGGCGGTATGGCTGCTCAGCTGTCGGCATTGGTTTTTGTTTGTGGGTTGGCGACATTTTTTTTTTTTTGTTTATTTTTATCATTACTATTTCTACTAAATTATATTCAATTTTTGGCTATTTGATTAATCATAAAATTCGCTTTAGCGCTTAATAATAATCCATAAAAAGCTAGGAAATTGAATTAATACGCGATTAAAAATGAATACATATTTGTATGCGTGTGTGAGAGAGGTTTTAAAAGGCCGCTAAATGATAGCTACACACATGTATAAACATGTTCACATATATGTATGTATGTATGTAAATATGTTTGTATGTATATTAGACGAATTATGAATTTTTGAATTTTTAAACTACTTCTTTTATAATTTTTTAATCAAAAACTAAAAGCATTTGAATTGACTTGAAAATCCTATTAAATACATAATTTATATTTTATAAGTAATACGTACCTAAAATGCTTTGACGTAAGTTGAAAAAGGCGTAAAACCAAAAGCGGTTAATGGAGTAACTTTGAATATATATCGCTGATTTGCGGGAACAATGCGTCACTATTAAATTTTTTTTTTAGTTAAATATACGGAAATGATCGTCGCCGTTCCTCTATGTTGTGCCAAAATTGATAATTTGTAATTTCATAACGAGAATTTTTATGTTCATGATTTGTGGAGTTTCGACCACAAACACTTCTTAATAAGTACAACAAAAAAAAAGTTTCATAAATGATTTAGTTATAGAAGCTTTAATTTTCCAAAATTTTGAATCCAAGGAAATTCCCTTGTAAATCTAGGGAATATTTATTTTTCTTAAAACTCACAAAAAAGTAAAATAAATCGCAAACTGTATGTCCTGGAATTTTGCAATCAATATTTCACCAACTTCCCGATGAGCTAGAGACTTTAAATTTGAAACTTTGCTCATAAACCGATAACAATGCAATATGAAAGATGAAATAATCCAATAGGTGGCGCAGGAGTCGATATATTTGGTAAACCCGTATTTATGGTCCGATTTGGTTCATATTTAGTTAATATACTATAACTACATATATGAAAAGGAATAACTCCACAAAAAAATTTTGCCGATAGGTGGCACAGGAGTCCGACTTGGTTCATACTTGTTTTAAAAATATATTTTTGCTATTAACTTATTTCTATTTGGGAATGTCAAAGGAAATATTTTTTAATACAATTTTTTTTTTATCAATAACACTGTGCAATAAATTTCAAAAAATAAATGTTCTAAAGATTCAGATTAAAAAGTTTGAAATTTTGATGAAAATTTGTTGAATTTTGCTAAATTTTGTATAAAGTTTGAAACTGTGATTTATATGGGTTTGCTTAAAGCTTGGGCGTTATTCTCATAGAAAATAAAAGAAAAAAAAATTATCTCGAAAAACATTACGAATATTTAAAATAAATCAACACGTGGTCATTTGTTTAAGTCACTGTATTCATTGTAGAAACTGGCTAACTGATAGTAGATGGCGCGGAAAAATGCTCGTACCACTTTAGAAATTATCTTTGATAGCTTCATCGCTAGTGTAATGTTGAGGGTAACGAACTGGCTGATGCACTGGAGAACTGTGGTTCTGCGACCCATTATCGGTGTATGTTTTGCAGAAACCGTGAGCTGCAACCACAACTTCATGAACAAGAGACACAGGGACGCAGTGCTTTCCGAGAAGTTACATTTAAATTTTTTTTCAGTGCCTGTAAGTTTATTTTCTTGTTTTAACTAATTATTAAGTGTGTACATTGGCAACTTTTTCCAAAAAGTTCGAATAATAAAAAAGAGACTAGGATTCTTGTTCAGAACGTGCTGACATATTGTTAATACATTCTCCATATTGGCACTATTTTTCAATCGGACTTTTTATATTCCAATAAATATACTTAGTACCTAAGTATAAATAATTATTAAAAAAAAATATATTATGAATTACATGAGCTGGATCGATTTGAAACTCCAGTGAAAGCTCCCATAAGCGGACACCGATGGTCACCTACTTTTAGTCAGCCTATGGGAATTTCGTAAAAAATACACTTAAAGTTCAAATAAAAAAAATTGAAATTGCGGGTTCCTTAATGAAAAAATACTTATTCTTGAATTGATAAAAACTGAATGAATGGTAAGTAAATTCAAATTTATGGCGTTTTCATTTCTATCGACAAATCTCATTGCCCGCCTCGGCCGCAGCAAGAAGAAGGCAATGAAAAGGCAAAATTTTTTCTAGAAAAGAAAACATCTTTGGATATGAACGTATGTACTTGAGTACATATACATACATATGTAGATACATGCGCCAGAGTCAACATCAGACTAAAAAAAAAAAGAAGCAAAATTGACCGTTTATTAGAGCTTCGCGTCCGCTTATGGGAGATTTTTTTTCATAACTAGAGCTGTTTGAGTGTCCGCGTCCGTTTATCGGAAAGTCCGGAAAGTCCAAGCATGTGCCCGCTTATAGGAGATGTTGGCTTATTAGAGCGTCCGCCTATGCGAGCTTCACTGTACTTCAAGAAATCCATTTTTTATAAATAAAATTAGTTCCTAAGATATTTTTTTCCATAAAATTACCTCAGCTGATGAAGTGTTTAAGCTTAGAAAATGTTTAAAACTTTATTAACAGAATAAACATATGGAGATTTTTGGAGGTATTTTAAAATCAGTCCAGCTCAATCTTAATTTTTTTTCCAAATAAGTATGTATTTTCGCGCAAGTTTTAAAATATAGTAAATTTTACAGTTCCGGTGAAAAAGCGCGATTTTTTTTTGGTGAGGCACTCTAATATTTTATTTGCTAATATTTTAGTTGACCAATGCGAAAACTATGTATTTAACTTTGAAGTATAGATCTATTGAAGAAAAAGTCAAAGACCTGCAAACTAATTTCATTCAAAAAAAAACTGGAACTGCGAGGCTCGCCAGTGAGATGCACATTTTATTGGCATTATTTAACTACATACAATAGCATCCAAATATGTACATCCAATGGCATACGAATTTTGGTCGCCTCCCTGCAGAAAAAAATTATCAATTGATAAAAAATAACCCACTTGTAGTCAGTTTTTTGCGGGATTTCTATAAAATATATAACCTGTTGTTAGCTACAAAAAGCTAACGTGAAACTAGTTGACAAGTAATGCAGGAGTAATGAAGGAGATTGTTTTCTTTAAACCCGTTTCTATTTAAACATACTGCACTTCGCAAATACTTTTTCGAATTAAGGACAAATAAAAGGAAAATCAAAATTTCATATCTATTATCATTTTGAAGTTATGTCTAACGGAGTTCGAACACCTACAGCAGAATATTTAAACAAAAATGAAATGTAATAAAGTAAATAAAAAAAAAAACAATAAAAAAATAAATTAAAAAAATATTTTGTTTTTCCCATTGATATTTTATGTCCAAAAGTAGTTAGTTACAAGTTAGTTACATCAAATGCAGAGGTAAACCAAACCACCCTTGACTATTTCGCGGCCATCGCCATAGAAATACAGTTAGCTTTCGTCAAAGAAAATATACAGACAATAAGTGACTTTTAGCTCCTTCCTAATCAACTTAAAGTTAGCTTAGAGTTAGTTACATTTCCTGCAGGGCTTTGCTACACTATTCGGCTGTAGCGCAACATTTGATAAATTACCGTTGATCCATTCGATAGCTGCAGCGGCGCGCACCAAATTTTTCCGCTGCTGCTGCTGCTATACGATAAATATTTGCTGCTACTTATACTTAGAAAGTTGAAATAATAAAAGCATGCAGATATAACAAAAACCCAGCGTGCTGGCAACAATGTATAAACAGACACAAAAATAAATAAGTACCTATGCATGAATACAAATATGCTTGGTTGGTGCTTGCCTCTAAGGTTTATCTTTAATACATTTAATTAATATTAATAATAGCAGCTAAATATTTATGAAATCAACAAACAAAAAAAAACATAGATATTATCTATGAGAGTGAAAAATTGCTGCTGCTTACTCACACACACACACACAGGCACACACACACACAAGCACTCAATTGCAGCACAAAGTTGCTATAGATTTTTCTTCTGATTTCTTGACTTCTTTTGTTGCTACTATTTTTTTCATGATTGACTTGCCCTTATTGTTGTTGCTGTGTATGCCCATTTTGTTGTCTCTTACATACCTACTAGGTGTACTACATATATGTATGTATATGTTTATATATTTAGTATGTGTTGCCATTGCCGCGCCACTTGTGCCTTTCTTGTCCGCATCCATTTTTAGACACGATCTTTCTGTATCATTTAAAACGCTTAGTTTTCGATGTCTGGCAGCAGCAGCAACAAGGTATGTATGTCTGTTTGTAACCACACGCCTGAACTTGTGCATGTTTGTTGTTGTGCATGCAAGTTAAAATGCGTTTTTTGAACTCATCTTCATCATCATCATCATCGTCATCGTCATCGCCACCACCATCAACATTGCCGGCCGCGTCTGTCAGTAGTGGCTGCAACTATCCATCCACATTTGTATATATATTTGTATGTATGTATGTATGTATATTGTACTTACAAGCAGCGGCAAAATAGCCTTAGTAGCCAAAAAAAGCCTTAGTATAAGGAAATAAAAAGTTTGGCGCTCAAATTGTTTGAATTACATACATACATACTGGCGCATAAATCTATTTATATTTGTTCTATATGTATGAATGTATTAATTTGTATTTGTTTGCTAGTACGTCGCTATGTAGATGCACTTATTTTAAGTCGCGTGGAGTTCTTAGTTTAGTTTAGTGTCGCATTTAGTTGCTGTCGTTTTTTTGTTGTTGTTGTTGTTTTACTTATTGTTTTCAGTGCGTTTTTATCAGCTGTAACGATTAATTAAAGCCTATGAGCTACACAGTGGTCGCTAAAAGGCCCATAACTCATCGAGTGCATTTTTATTTACAGTATGTTTATACATACCTACATATTAGATTGCATCACTCCCCATACAAAAAAAAAAATACGGTACTATTTTTCCATTGGAATTAGAAAAACTATTATATTTTAAGACGTCCACAAAAATATTTCGGAAAAATATTAAGATTTACGTGAGCTGGACCGGTTTGAAAATACCTCCAAAAATGGAGTTTTTTATGAAAAAAAAAAATAGTTTCTTAAAGATTTTTTTTTGAAAAAATCCCCTCAAATTACAAACCGCTTTAAGCTTAAAAGATTTGCATATAAATATTTAAAAAAAATTTAAAAAAATTTTTAACGGAATCCTAATGATGAGATTTTTGATGCTGTTTTTTAACTTTTTTCAAAGATTGGTATAAGAAAAACTTGACTAACTGAACCTAAACTCTTCCGATTCAGACTAAATAGGTGTCATTGGAAAGGTACTTTCTCACTCTTTTTATTTCTTTGTTAATGCACTCATTCAAAGGACGAAAGAGAAAAGTAGGATGAACGAATGTCATTCAAAGTTGAATTAAGATGCGTTGGTATTTGAAAAAATAAAAATAAAAAATTGGGACACGAATGACTTTTTTTGGACTGAAATAAAAACAGTGTGAAAAAAAGTTTCTACTATAAGTTTAAATCAGAATAGTTTTGGCCAAATTATTCAAGTTTTTCCTAAATCAATCTTTGAAAAAATTAAAAAAAAAACAGCATCAAAAATCGCATTCTTACGATTCCGTTGACAAGATTTTTAAATATTTTTATGCAGATTTTTTAAGCTTAATCTGTTTTATCGTCTAAGGGGACTTTTTTCAAAAAGTTCTTTAAGAAACTATTTTTATTCATAAAAAACTCCATTTTTGGAGGTATTTTCAAATCGGTCCAGCTCACTTAAATCTTAATATTTTTCCGTAATATTTTGGTGGACGTTTTAGAATATAATAAATTTTGTAATCCCGGTGAAAAAACTGCAACTTTTTTTTGGTGATGCAGTCTAATACATATGTATAACTGAGTACGGCACGGTAAGCGATGGTTGTGGAATAAATTCTGAAAAAGAAATGGAGAAAATGACATATTATTTTTTTATGTATCCACGCCATAATAGGCCAGCATGGGAATCTTAAATTACAAAAAGGTGCCATATATACATAGTTTGTGCTATCTGCGCTCCTTTACCTCAATTGAATTATACTCGAAGATGCAAGATTTTTTGTTTTTTACCAGATTCGGATTCTTCGAATAAAAATACATAACTTTTGTCGGAAACTTTTTTCTGGCATGGACTTCCGGTTTATATTATGCACTTTCGGTCTATTTAACACACTTCTGGTCGAAACCCTAACTCGGTAATACTACCAGAAGACAGATAGACAGATCATCCCCGATTATGCAAGTCATATTTTAGCGTTTTTCAATAAAAGTAATTTCCATCCATTTTAGAAAGTGAGCCCGGACTTACAAAACGCCGAGAACGTACTCTGCCACTATCCAGAATTGGCGGTATTAAGACTGCCACTTCAAACTAACCCAGCATAAACCTGAAGAAATCGATCTGGCTAAAGCAATAATAAATGCATCGCTCAAAATTTTCCATTTTTGAGAGCTTCGTGTATTAAATACGCGTATTTTGAGGTAATACAAACATCGCAGAAACGCCACGCTTGGCACGAAGCTTATACAGGTGAAAGGAAATTACTTTGAAACAGAAAACAATGCTTTAGACAAAAAGTCACCCACTTATTGAGCCACCCTCGTTTCTTAAACGTATGAGCATTAATTAAGCGCCCCTGCTGTGTTCGAGAAATTTTTATTCACAATTTGTTTATTAATTTTTGTTTATAAGTTTGTTTATTTAGTTGTTCATGCCAATTCATTAGATATATACTTATTATTATTTTTCATTAATTACTTAGTTTTTTTTACAAAAAAAACACATTACTCAAAATCTCACGTGTAGCGCTGCCAATTAATTAATTGAGCTAACATTTCTAGCAATTTTTTTTGTTAAAATTTCGCACCAATTTGCTTTTCTTCAATTAGTTCTTTCCGAATGATGCCCTCGGTGCCAACATACTTAGATAATATATATGTATGGATGTACATTAGGGTGCACACTCCATAAAAAAAATAAAAAATCGGTGCTGTTTTTCCATCGGAAATATAAAATTTTGTATATATTAAGACTTCCGCCAAAATATTTCGGAAATATATTGAGATTTACGTGAGCTAGCCCTATTTGAAAACACCACCAAAAATCGTTTTTTTTTTTAATAAAATGGTTTCATAAAATATTTTTTCCCCAAAAAATCTCCTCCGATGATAGAAGACATTAAGCTTAAAAAGTCTGCATACAAATTTTTAAAAATTTTATCAACGGCATCAAAATAATGCGGTTTTTGGGCATGTTTTCAAATCGGTCCAGCTCACGTAAATCTTAATATTTTTACGAAATATTTTGACAGAAGTCTTAAAATATAATACATTTTATATATAATTCCCGTGGAAAAATCGCAACTTTTTTTTTTGGTGATGCACCCTCATGTATTGAATAGGTACTTATTGTATGTACATATCTTTCTGCCGGCGCCAAAATCAGCGTGTTAATTACGATTTTGGCGAAAAACGAAAATTTTGAAAAATGTTCACCCCGCAAGTTTTGTGCGATTTTCTGCTCATTAAAGTTTAAAATTT
>NW_023458560.1:58611029-58614308 GCF_013731165.1 Rhagoletis pomonella
AAATTTTAAACTTTAATGAGCAGAAAATCGCACAAAACTTGCGGGGTAAACATTTTTCAAAATTTTCGACTTTCGCCAAAATCGTAATTAACACGCTGATTTTGGCGCCGGCAGAAAGATATGTACATACAATATGTATACAATAAATGAGAGTGCATCACCAAAAAAAAAAGTTGCGATTTTTCCACCGGAATTATAAAATTTATTATATTTTAAGACTTCTGTCAAAATATTTCGTAAAAATGTTAAGATTTACGTGAGCTGGACCGATTTGAAAACATGTCCAGAAACCGCATTATTTTGATTCCGTTGACAAAATTTTTAAAAATTTGTATGCAGACCTTTTAAGCTTAATGTCTTCTATCTCTTCTTCTTATTTGGCGCTGTAACCGCCTAAGCGATTTTGGCCGAGTCCAAAACAGCACGCCAGTCATTTCTCTTCTGTGCTAACTGACGCCAATTGAAAATGCCAAGTGAAGCCAAGTCCTTCTCCACCTGGTCTTTCCAACGCAGAGGAAGCCTTCCTCTTCCTCTGTTACCAGCATCGCGGCCCGCGTTGAATATTTTCAGAGCAGGAGCGTTTCTGTCCATCCGAACGACATGGCCAAGCCAGCGGAGCCGCTGAATTTTAATTCGCTGCACTATGTCTATATCGTTGTAAAGCTCATACAGCTCATCGTTAAATCGTCTGCGATATTCGCCATCACCAACGCGTAAAGGTCCGTAAATCTTTCGCAGAATCTTTCTCTCGAAAACTCCAAGAGCCGCCTCATCAGATGCTTTCATTGTCCATGCTTCCGCGCCATACACCAGCACAGGCATGATGAGTGACTTATAGTGTGATCTTTGTACGACGAGAGAGGACTTTACTTCTCAATTGCCTACTCAGCCCAAAGTAGCACTTGTTGGCAAGAGTGATTCTCCGTTGGATTTCAAGGCTGACATTATTATTGGTGTTAATGCTGGTTCCCAAATAAACGAAGTCGTCTACTTTTTCAAACTTGTAACTGTCAACAGTGACGTGGGTGCCAAGACGCGTATGCTCTGACTGTTTGTGTGCTGACAGGAGATACTTCGTTTTGTCCTCGTTCACCACCAGACCCATTCGCTTTGCTTCTCTATCCAATCCCGAGAAGGCAGAACAGACGTAGCCCTTGTTTTTACCGATAATTGTACGCCCTTATAGAGTATTGTGCCTGAGCGATTCAGTTCTGCGGCTCTTATTATCTTCTCCAACATAAGATTAAAGAAATCACACGAAAGGGAGTCCCCTTGTCTGAAACCTCGTTTGGTATCAAACGGCTCGGAGAGGTCCTTCCCTATTCTGACGGAGCTGGTGGTATTGCTCAACGTCATTTTACACAGCCGTATTAGTTTCGCGGGGATACCAAATTCAGACATCGCGGCATAAAGGCAACTTCTCTTCGTGCTGTCGAAAGCGGCTTTGAAATCGACAAATAGATGGTGTGTGTCGATCCTATTCTCGCGGGTCTTTTCCAAGATTTGGCGTATTGTGAATACCTGATCTATGGTGGATTTTCCAGGCCTAAAGCCACACTGATAAAGTCCAATCAGCTCGTTGACGGTGGGCTTCAGTCTTTCGCACAATACGCTCGATAAGACCTTGTAACCTATGCTTAGAAGGCTAATTCCGCGGTAGTTGGCGCGTATGGCGGGGTCGCCTTTCTTGTGGATTGGGCAGAGCACACTTAAATTCCAGTCGTCGGGCATGCGTTCATCTGACCATATTCCGCATACGAGCTGATGCATGCACCTCATCAGCTCCTCGCCGCCGCACTTGAATAGCTCGGCTGGCAGGCCGTCAGCTCCAGCAGCTTTGTTGTTTTTCAGCCGCGTAATCGCTATTCGTACCACGTCATAGTCAGGCGGTGGGACAGCTACTCCATCATCATCGACTGGGGACTCGGGTTCGTCTTCCTCACTACTTTCAGCGCTGCTACCACTCAGTAGGTTATAAAAGTGTTCCCTCCACAATTTAAGTATATTCTGGACATCGGTCACTAGGTCGCCATTGTTGTTCTTACAGGAGTTCGCCCCGGTCTTGAAACCTTCCGTAAGTCGCCTAACCCTCTGGTAGAATTTTCGGGCGTTCTTCCTGTCGGCCAGCATCTCAAGCTCTTCGCACTCACGTATTTCGGCCTCTCTCTTCTTATTGCGGCAAATACGTCTCGCTTCCTTCTTCAGTTCCCTATAACGGTCGCACATGGCTCGCGTTGCGCCCGATCGCAGCGTGGCCCTGTAGGCGGCATCTTTTTTCTCTGCGGCTTCTTGACATTCCTCATCGTACCAGTTGTTCTTTCGGGCTCGCTGAAATCCAACTACTTCTTCGGCGGCGGTACTTAATGATCGGGAAATGTGGTTCCACTGCTCGCGTACGTCGGATTGTTGAAGAGTGCTCTCAGAGAGCAGGTGTGTGAGTCGAGTGGCGAATAAATTGGCCGTCTGTTGTGATTGCAGCTTTTCGACGTTAAGCTTTCCTTTCATTGTTGGGCGCACATTTTTTGCTGCACAGAGGCGGGTGCGTATCTTGGCTACAACAAGATAGTGGTCCGAGTCGATGTTTGGCCCTCGGAGTGTACGTACGTCCAAAACGCTTGAAGCATGCCTTCCGTCTATCACAACATGATCGATTTGGTTTCTCGTTTTTCGATCTGGAGACAGCCATGTAGCTTGGTGGATGTTCTTATGCTGGAACCTAGTACTACATATTACCATATTTCGGGCCCCGGCGAAGTCGATCAGCTTCAGTCCGTTATCGGACGTTTCGTCGTGGAGGCTGAATTTTCCGACAGTGGCGCCAAAGATCCCTTCCTTGCCCACCTTGGCATTAAAATCGCCAAGCACGATTTTGACATCGTGTCGGGGGCAGCGCTCATATTTACGTTCCAAGCGCTCATAGAAGAGATCCTTGGACGCCTCATCCTTCTCTTCCGTCGGGCATGGGCGCAGATGAGCGAGATGTTGAAGAATCTAGCTTTGATCCGGATTGTGGCTAGACGTTCGTCCACCGGGGTGAACGCCAGTACTCGGCGACGGAGTTTCTCTCCTACCACGAATCCAACACCGAATTTGCGCTCCTTTACGTGGCAACTGTAGTAGACGTCGCAAGGCTTCACGCTTACTTTACCTTGCCCCGTCCATCGCATTTCTTGGATGGCGGTGATGTCAGCCTTTGTCTTCCCGAGGACATCAACCAGCCGGGCAGAGGCACTAACGAAGGTTTTAGTACTAAATAAAACGAGTTTTGTTTTTAGATGC
>NW_023458560.1:58614408-58615489 GCF_013731165.1 Rhagoletis pomonella
TGTTTATGCTGCAAAAATGCATAACACAGGCGTGTGGCTTTGTTGTTCTTAGTGACTTATTCTGATATACTACAGCACCTTCCCCATTAAGGGTCCGGATATTCCAGGTGCATACCCTTAAATCATAGTCCTTTATACGTTTGCCGTGGTCGTCATCAGAAAAGGGGGTCTCATCCGAGGCTGTTTGCTTCTTTTCATTGGGCGGGGTTTTAACGTGGCGGGACCCAAACCCAGCGCACGCGAAGTTTTACGCCTTCTCACTTTAGCTCGCTCCCAAACGGGTGTTTGGTTGCTACCCAGAGGATACGTGGATATAAATATGCGGACGTTGTGAGCTTCGATTTGAACCGTACGCACAAGAATCAAAAGTTTTCCACTTCTGCGCACGGAACCATCCCCCGAGGAAATTTTTTGAAAAAGATATTTTACGAAACTATTTTATATATTAAAAAAAATCGATTTTCCAACTCACGCAAATCTCAATATATTTCCGAAATATTTTGGCGGAAGTCTTAATTTATACAAAATTTTATATTTCCGATGGGAAAACAGCAACGATTTTTTTTGTATGGAGTGTGATGCACCCTAATGAACATCCATTCATACATAAGTACATATATATTATCTAAGTGTGTTGGCACCGAGGGCATCATTCAGAAAGAACTAATTGAGATCTGGAGGGTAAGTACTAAAACAGGATAATTAAGGTCAATGAAGTTTGGAAAAAAATGTGTCTCCTCGAGGCAAGAACAGCGATATATCCTGCTTTAAGAACCGACCCAACGTAGGGCAAATTAAAATGCAAAAGTTTTGTATTTTTTCTCCTCTTTTAATATTTGTATGTTGTACTGCAAAAGCTTTTATATCTTACTATCCTAATTACTTTTTTTACTTAAATGAAAATGAAATACATATTTATTCGTATCGCTTTCCATACATATATGCAATGTATGTATGTATGTAATTATGTAGAGACACATGCGCTTCACATAAAGATCGAAAAAGCTGACTTTCATAAATGTAATTGCCATTTTAAATTTTAAACTTTAATGAGCAGAAAATCGCACAAAACTTGCGGGGT
>NW_023458560.1:58615589-58620826 GCF_013731165.1 Rhagoletis pomonella
CTGCTCATTAAAGTTTAAAATTTAAAATGGCAATTACATTTATGAAAAGCAGCTTTTTCGAACTTTATGTGAAGCGCATGTGTATCTACATAATTACATACATTGCATATATGTATGAAAAACGATACGAGTAAATATGTATGTATGTATGTACATTAGACCGCACCAGAAAAAGAAGTTCGCTGTGCACCCCTCAGTATTTCATTTTCATTTAAGTAAAAAAAGTAATTAGGATAGTAAGATATAAAGGCTTTTGCAGCACAACATATAAATATTAAAAGAAGAGAAAAAATACAAAATTTTTGCAAGGAAGGAAAGGGTCGGTTCTTAAAGCAGGATATATCGCTGTTCTTGCCTCAAGGAGGCACATTTTTTCCAAAATTCATTGACCTTAAGTATCCTGTTTTAGTACTTACCCTCCCGATATCAATCCCTACCACCCTAATGCCAGTAAATTAAAGCTCGCCAAATATAATTAAACTTTTGATCAGGGAAAAAAATGTTTTGTCGAATGTAGGTGTCAACGAAAATTGTAAAATTTCGGTAAAAAAAATTTTTCCAATTTTTTCCAATTGCTCAGGAAAAAAATGCATTGTCGAATGTAGGTGTCAACGAAAATTTAAAAATTTCGTCCAAAAAAATTTCTCCCATTGTGTTGGCAAAAATGCTTTGGACTCAAGTGTTTTCGGCGATATTTTTTTAGTTTGCTTGTTAGGTGGTACGTTCTAATGTATGCGACCATATGTACAATGGATCATTATTTGGCTACTAACCTGCCCTCTTCGAAAACATTCAGACCATTCAAGCAATTAGTTATAAAGCTGTTTAGATTTTCGCGAACTTACGTAATCAAAATTTTTTTTATTAAGTTTATTTAGTAAACACTTTATGAAAAGTGCGAAAAATGCGTTCGAAAACACTTGATAAAAAATAAATGGATATTTAATTTTTAAACCTTTGTAGAGTCGCCTTTTGGGGAAAGTTGAGAACGAGAAAAAATTTATGTTGAAATGTTTTTCAAATACAGAGGAAAGTAATAAATGAGAACACAGCAAAAAGTACTGATCAAATTCGATTTCTCGAAAAACTTGAAAAACATTCAAGTAAACAAAGGTAAACTGCACCTAAGCTATAAATTTCATTTACTCTATTTATAATTGTTCACCACCTCACTTAGCACAATATTGACCATCGACAACAAATTCATTTTACGCTTAATTATTGCAATACGAACTTTGATTCCCTATTGTCTTTATTGTTTGTTTTGCATTGGAAGCAATTTCTACCTTTGACGGTTGTGACTTACACTATATAAATCAATAATATTTTAATTGCTAACTATAGAACTCATTGACGTTACGACTTGGATTGCAGGGCTTGTAGTGGCTTGTCCCACGCATAATAAACACTTATTCACTCCTAACTACTTGTGTACGAGTTAAATGTGCTTTGCACTCTTGCCAACTCACCCCAACTCGGGCTACATATTTACTAAATTTAAAACCTCTTAGGCGACGAGCACACAGTACGCTTCCATATGGGCGAGCTGAATGATGAACTTATAAGCAAGCTGATGTTAGCAGTTATTCGTTGGCGCTTATCAGCCTGCTTATGAATGTGTCCCGCGTACCCTTACAGTGTAGGTAGGGTAGACTTTTGAAGAGGTTGTCGATACTTTTTGAACCAAAAGTGGAAAGCACAAATGAATTCTAGTATCTCTGATTGATGGTTTTTGATTTACCAGGTTTTTTTACGAAACATTTCAAAATTTTATCGAGATTTCTCTTCGGAACCGTTCCGCATTTTTTCGTGTTTTGCTTTTCCAGATTTTTCGGAACTTTATGGAGTTATTCGGAACTTTTAGAAATTCTTTCAGCACCTTTCGGGATTTTTTCGGGAACGTAAGAGTCCAAACATTGAAGTGTCAATGGTTTCTACTAGTTTTCAAGACCTTTAAAATTTTTATGGAAACCGTTTTGGATTATTTGGATATTTTGGGGATTTTTCATGGCTTCTCTATATTTTAGAGGTTTTTCGGGAGCCTTGGTGTCGTTTTGGGAACTTTCCGGCCAAAAAGTGGTAAGGACAAATAAATTATTCTGCCACTAGTTCGTAATTTTTGGCGTTTTTCCAGAGTTTTCAGTATTTTCTCGAGCCCGTTTAAGATTTTTTCAGGGAATTTCGGGAATTCCTGTATTTCTATTTTTGTTTTCAGCATTTTTTCATTTTGGGACTTTTCAAGATATTCTTGCAATTTTTTGGGACCACTCAGGATTTTTCGGGAAGTTTTCGGACTTTTCGGAAATTTTGGGAAATTTCAGTACCAAAAGTGATAAAAAAACTTGGTTCTACCACCTCTAGCTCGGGATTTTCGATGCCTTTTAAGACCGTTTTGGAATTTTTTTGGCCTTTCTGGGGGTTTTTGTAAAGTTTTTGTGTACTTTCGGAACTTTTCGTGAGCCTTTTGAAGATTTTCTCGGGATTTTTATGCTGTTCAGGGGTTTTTTCTTGGTATTTTCGAGATTTATTGTGTTTTACTTTTTGAATTTTACATGACTTATCTTTTTCTTGACTTTCAGGGCTTTATCTGATGCCTCTGGGATTTTTTGGAAACTTTTAGGTCGAAAAGTGGTAAGAACCAATAAATTATTCTACCACTGGTTCGTAATTTTCGGGGCTTTTAGAGATTTTGCAGTATTTTTTCGCATTTTTTTCGATACCGTTTAGAATTCTTCAGAGACTTACGGTATTTTTTGTGTTTAAATTTTCGGTATTTATTTATAACTAAAACTGACTGGACTTTGCTGGCTCGTGACTTTGCGGGTTTTTTGATGCTTTTTAGGATGGGTTTGGATTTTTCTCCGGCTTATTCTAGGTTTTCAGAGTTCTTGGAGGGATTTGTGTTTTGGATTCTTTTGAGTTTTTACGGAAGTTTTAGGGAGTTTTTTGTGATAATTGTTTTTTGTTTTAGTTATTCGTATTTTAATTTTCGGAGTTTCGGGAACTTTTTTTGATTTGTTGAAACTTTTTTGTTTCTTACGGGTTTTCAAGGTGGTCAGTGTTATATTTCGCAATATTTTTGAAATTTTTTTAAGAAGATTTTAAATCTATAAGTATATTTATATCTAACTTGCCTTTTTTAAAAACTCTACTACTCATCTTTTGCTTGAGATGATAAAAGTCAAAAGTACTTAATTTTTTTTTAGAAAAGTTAACTCAATTTGTTTACAGTTTATAATAAAATACCGTACCGAGGTCTCCGGCTTATAGTCACTAAGTATAGTGCTAACATTGTGTGATATAATAATTTTATACATAAACATGCATATACATATGTACATATGAATGTATATACACACATAGATTCTTGTCCCTTGCCTACTCTTCTGCTACATATTTACCCTACTTGGTGCCAAAAGTTGCTAGTTACTCCCTGGACTCTTTCTTTCCCTGGGGTTTAATTAAGCGATACAATATACTCACTCATACCATAGAATTTATTTAATTCCATGCGCAACGTATGCATTAATTTGACTTATGTTATTTAAAAAACGAAATGGAAATTTCGAATGAAAATGAAATTAATGTAATCATTATTTTCTTATTCAAATATTCTGTTGTTTACGCAACTTTTTTTTAATCATATACTCATATGTATGTATATTTTATGCGCATACGGTAAATTCTTTATATATATGTAAGTATATGTACATATATTTAGTATACTATACATATCTTATGCATAAAGGGAATAAATAAAGCATATCTGCTATAAATACGAGCATTAAATAAATGTGTACGCGTTGCTTGTGTTTTATTTCTTTGTGGTTTTTGTGCTTTTTAGTTTTTTAATAATGTATGCCGAGGTTAGATTGTGTTGAACCATATTAATAAAATATGCAGAATATATTCCCAATGGGGTTATCAAAGAAGAAGCGGATGTGCCTATGAAAATGTGCATATATAAATACATTTGTATGTTTGAATATATGGACACAGTACATTTGTATCTATGGGTACAGGCTTTAAAATTTTTGCTATTCGCTTGGTGTAAGGAGTTTGGTGTTCAAGGCAAAGGTAACGCCGGCAATTGCTGTTAGATATGTATGTAGATCAAATAAAGCTCTGGTTGAGGACTTCTTTACATTTTTTACATACTTTTGTATTTATTTATATAGATACGAGTACACAATTTTAAATGCTCAAACATATTTAGATATGTAGATAAGTACTTCTGTTTGAATGCTTGAAAATCAATTTGAGTGTTTTAATTAAAATTTTTTATTTTTGCCGGATCTGAAAGCGTTCCCTGCAAAAGTCCCCTCCGCCGACTATACCTTCAAGCTTTGACTCCCCACCTAGGAAGTTCAGTGGTGCCTCCACCCAACCACTGTCTCCCGTTCGCGTAGTGTTCCGTATTACTAGCTCTGTGATTGTACCTGCACATATGTGCACTCAACCACCGTTAATACGGCTCAGCCAACGACAAGGCATCTTCCTAGTAGCGTGCAATTGGGTAGACAAAATGCCGTCGCCAAATCGCACAGAACAAGAACCCAAAGTTTATAATCTGAAGATAGCTTAGTCCTAGGTCTTTACTAAATAGCCGCCTGCTTAACAAGAAGCCCTATCTATCATTTTCTTAATTTGATTTTATTTCCTTCCATTCCATTTCATTCTATTAAATATTGTGTCATTCTATTAATTCCTTTTCACTTCATTTCATTTCATTTCGTTTAATTTATTTTCACATCATTACATTCCATTTTGTTTCGTTTTCATTGAAGTTTCACTTCGTTTTACCTTATTTCAATTCAAATAATTTGCCTTCCATTCCATTTCATTTGATTCGATTTCTTTTCGGTTCATTCCATTTTATTTTCCTTCCACTAAATTTCATGGCATTCAATTTTATTATATTCGAATCAAATTTATTCGTTTCATGGCGATCTATACTATTATATTTCATTTAATATCGTAATATTTTCAATAAATTTTATTCCATACCATTTCATTTCATTTCTTTCAGCCTCCTTTGCGTTTCATTCCCAATTCATTCGATTCCTTCAATTCCATTCCATTTCATTCCATTTTATTCTATTTCACTTAATTTCGTTTCATTTATTCATTTGTTTTCATTTCTTACATTTTAATTTTATATTATTAAATTCAATTCAGTTCAGTTCATTCCATTTCACTCCATTTCATTCAATTCCATCTCATTTGCATTTGATTCC
>NW_023458560.1:58620926-58622731 GCF_013731165.1 Rhagoletis pomonella
CATTTCACTCCATTTCATTCAATTCCATCTCATTTGCATTTGATTCCAAATTCATTCCACTCCATTATATTTTATTTTATTATGTCCCTGCATTCAGTTTCATTTAAATTTTATTCCATTCCAAATCATATAATTTCTCTTTATTTATATTTTATATAATTTTATTTAATTTATTTTTCATTTTATTTTATTTTACTTTATTTTATTTTATTTTATTTTATTTTATTTTATTTTATTTTATTTTATTTTATTTTATTTTATTTTCCATACTTTCCATTCCAGCTCGTTTCGCGGTAATTTAATTAAATTAAAATTTTTTAAATTTTTTATTTGTATGTATTTCATTTCTTTTCAATTTAATATTTACACATATTTTTTAATTTTCTGCCAAAAAATAAATGAAATCCTCTAAACTAGCCGTCAAACGCCTCCTGCCCACTTTTCAGCGCAAATTATGATTTATATTTAGCAAACGAAATAAATTTAAAGCTTAAATGAAATTTATAAACACGTCTACAAACGCACACATTTGTTGTTGCTTAGCTGCCATTTGCTGTTGTGTGCCATAAAAATATTAATGTTATATGCATTTAGACAGCAGCCAATCCGGCTAAGCTGGGTCACAACGTGGGCGTCTAACAGCTACCAAACGAATGAGAAAAACAACAACAAAAGAGTTAACGAAAGCCACAGCAGGCAAAACGACCAACAAGTAGGTAACTAAGTTGGGCTGCAAGCAAAATTTTTCCATTTGTTTTGAATTTTCTTCAACATATGTACCTACATATACATACATATATGTATGTACACAGCTAAGCATGTTTAATTCCCGCCGCCAAAAATTGATATTTATTAAGAATTTTGCCAGTTTTTATTTGCGGAACAATTTGTCTTCTTCGAAATTTTATATACATACAGGTAGCGAGAAGCTAGAGGAGCGATGGAGGTGTAGCAAATTGAAATTAACATGAGGAAATATAAAATTAATGTGCGAATGTATGATAGAAAAAATTATTGTAATATGAATTGCATTTATTTATTCAATGGCCCGTTGGCCGCTCGGCGTTGTTTTGTGCGTTGGATTCGTCGATGGCTGGTTGGTTGGTTGGTTGGCTTGTCGTTTGCCGGCAACCCGACTGCACCACACCTCTGCACCGTCGCTGCTTTAGAGCCGATATGTAAATGCATATATAACAGAATGTACATAGCGCGGTTACGCATGGCTTCAGTGAAAATGAATTTATGAGTCCCCCGTATGTGATGAGAGCGCAGAAAATGTTGCGGTTGGGTTAATATGTAGGGGAATAACTACAGATATATTAAGAAATTGTATTTTACTTGCCAATAATATAGACACAATTTATTATTAGTAGGCAAACAAACAAGCCGCATTATTTCAAATTTCACACAGTATAGGCAAAAAATTTAGTGTATTATTTCGACTGGAAAACTACCTTAAATTGAGTTCAAATTACACTTTTTAACAATAGATAAATGTTTTTTTTTTAAATTAATTTATAATCACTTCGATTACGAGTGTAGGAATTGCAGAAGATACAATTTAATGTTATCATTATAACCAATTTAAATAACTAGGTACTTCCACATATGTATGTATGTATGTATGAACACCGTATATGCTTAGTAGCTCATCAAAATCATGTTCGTACATTTGTATTTGTACAATATGTTGTTTAGCTGATGCATATCACGCACAAATTAGGCCAAATGTTTATTTGCCATACATAAGTATCTACGTCCACTGCTTAACAGTTAAATTTTAATTTGCAACAAAAACAAAAAAA
>NW_023458560.1:58622831-58627518 GCF_013731165.1 Rhagoletis pomonella
AAATAATGTTTAATATAAAATAGAAAATCTGAAAATCTTGCAACGTAGCGCTTGGCGCGCCACGGAAAAATTGTTAAAGCAGGTGTAAATGAGCATCCCCACGGACATAAAACCTAACAAGCTGGAAAATGAGGTCCCTCAGCGTAGAGCATCGGCAAAGCGGAAAGCGAAAAGCGTGGCGGACACAGAAACCGCACAGGCTTGTAACTCTAACTAACTAATGCCGCACTGCTGCCGATGAGGCGCGACCGCGCGCTTGCTTGCGATCGCTTGACTAACAGCGCTGCTAAGGCGGCAAGTGGCTGGTTGGTTATATCGTTGACTTACTGGCTTTCAGGCTTTCAAGTGCCCACATACAAACAACGATTACTAATAACTTGCTTTCGTGTCCACTTGCTTTTCGCCATTTAATGAAGAGTCGGCAGTAGTGGCAAGAGAGGTAGCAGCAGTACATACATATGTATATATTGGCAGCAGCAAAGACAAAGCGTTTGGTAGAAAAAAGTTTATTTAAAGAATAATCGCATAAACTAAAGTGTAAGAAACAAAGAAGCTTAAAGCTCATGTTTTTATTTGTTTTTTTTTTCTCGTTTTGCGCAGACGCTAACTGCTTGCGATTGCCATATTGACTTGTCATAATCGTGCCATATTTATGTGCTTATACATTCAATAAATTGTTGCTTTTTGTTAGCTGCTGGAGTTGTTGCTATTGTTTATTCTTGTTGTTGTTGTTGTTGTTGTTGGTGATGATTAAACATATGTTACAGTTAACAATGTGCGCTGTGCCTTTAAACGGCGATTCATGCGAATCTCGAACAGGATTTAATGATCATGGGAATGTAAAGGAAATCGATGAACAGCTACAGTGTTTCAGAGGAAGTCAAAATTTTTTAAATTTTTTTTTTTTATTTTTTTTCGATTTTCCTTTTTCATATAGACAACTTTTCCATCCAATTTTAATAAAATTTCGTACATAATTTTTAACAGTCTAAGACATTTTTTGCAAAATTTTTTTTTTTTGTTATTTCTTAAAATATGTAATTTTTACTTCGTATGAAAATACTGGGATTTATTTAAGAATTGAAATTGATTGATCGGTAAAATTTGCTGTTTACATAGCAATGGCTTTGTAGATTGAGTAAAAGATGCAGTACCCATACCAAATAACCGATGATTAACCAACAAATAACCAATCAACAAGAAAGATATTTAAAGGCCATTGGCTTCGTAGGATTAAATAAAAAAATAAAAAACAGATTACTAAATACCCAATATATATGTATATGTGCGCATGTATAACCGACGTGTAACCGGTACATAACCGATAAATACCCGACAGCTAACAGAACAAAAAATGTTAAATATCTGTTTAAATAAAAATCTTCATTATGCGAAATAACTAATATATAACTGGTTACGTGTACATAACCGGCAAGTAACCGGTACATAACCCATAAATAACCGATTGACATAATTTGATATTTAAAGACCATATTGAATACAAAATTTTGAGGGTACTGAATAAACAATGCATAACCTGTACATAACCGATGACTTCCCCGAAGATAACCGATCACTGACACTGAGTAAAGTTAAATAGATATAATTTTTTTTTTCGGAACGAGTTTTCGTCATCTCTTTTCAAGCCTAAGCGCTTTTGGTCGAGTCCAACAAAGCACGCCGATAAGTAATCTACGCATAACCGATCGATAAAGTTAAATAAGAGATTTCCCACCGTTTGAACACCAATGCATTACCGATAACAAACCAGTACATAACCGACAAATAACCATCAGATAATAGTTTGCTAAAATTAGGCAAATTTAAATAAAGCTCTTTGCATTATAAATAGAAAATTTCAGCGCATCAAATAACCAAAAAAGTTTCTTTGATTTTTATTAATTTTTGCTTTATTTGCATTTTATTTAACTTTTTTATATTATTTTCTTTTATTTATTAGTTTTTATTATTTAAAAATATAAATATATATGTATTTTTAATTTCAACTTAATTTTTAAAAAACTTATTGCTAAAAGTTGAACAACATAACGCTAAGGCCGCCTCGTTAGCAGATCTTTCAATTAGTCTTTCGAAAAACAGTAAAGAGCTTTCAAAATAGTTGCCAGAATTGACAATACTTAGTCTTGCGAAAGAATCCACTGTACTTGCGCGCCTTAGCTAAAAATGACTATAAAAATAGATGCTTTTTTATTTTTTTATTATTATTTTACCAATACATTATTTTTTTTTTTTTTTAAGCAAGAAACCGCCTAGCAGCTACTCATGTTGCTTGCACCTGAGCCCACAGCCCACAGCCCGTTTGGTGTGACCATTACACCTGTTTGCTAACCTGCTGCTGCTGCCGCTTCTGCTGCTGCTACATACGAGTACTAAGCCATTGTTGCGCTGGCTGGCCACCAGCTGCGTTATGGTGGTACTCGCTGAGGTTTGACTTTTTAGCGGGCTGGGCTGTGGTGTGGTAGCCTTGCAACATGTTTGTCGCGCGCATTTGGCATTCGGCATGCGGCATGCGGCATGCGGTTGCAGTGAGCATTTCATAGCGCATAACAGGCATACAGCGTGATCGCGCCATAATCGCATAAAAATCTTTCACTAATCCAAGCGGCAGCACTAAAAGCAAAGCAAAGTCATACAACAACTAATGCATGCAGCAAGTAATGCAAGTAAAATCGGTGGAAAACTATAGAAGCTAAACAACAACACTAATAATAACAACAACAGGTGCTTAAGTGACATTCAGCAAAGCAAAAGGAGTGTACAACGACTTGTTGTTGTTGTTGTTGTTCTTATTTTGTGCTTTCTTGGCTACACACTGCATTTGTTATTGCATGCTAGTGGTTGTTGTTGTTGTTGTTGTTGTAACTATTGTGTCTCAGTTGCCAGCAGCAAGCATAGTATTGTTTTGTTTTTTTTCTTGTTGTTACTAAGTGTATTTACTTGGAAGTCACTGTATTGACTTGTCACAGCTTTCTGATTAATTCTTCACTGCTTTATTAGCAGTAGAGCAATTAAAAGACGAGAAAAACGACTTTGTGTTACGATTCTTTAATTGAAATTAGAAATAAGTCTGTTTTTCTGTTTGTTCAACTCCGTTTTAATTACTTTCAAATGCTTCACACTTCAAAAATGTAGCCACATCCAGCGAAAGATTAGCGAAAAAGTTGATGTATTACCTTATTAAGTTACATTTTGGTATGGATAAAATTTGCGGTAACCCAGCAGAAAATTTGTAATTGATTCTTATGTGTACAAATGAATATTTCTCGACTAGATTAGGGCTAGAAATATTTCGGGCCTAGTTGGGACCGTTTCTGGACGGGTTGAGAACCTTTTCCGGACTAGTTCGGCATAATTTCCGGACAAGTTCGGGCACGTTAAGGAACCAGTTCAGGCCTAGTTCTCGATTATGTTTGCACTAGTTTTTGACTATTTCGAGACTAATTCAGGGCTATTTTACGCCCATTTTTAGTCTTGTTTGGGATCATTTAAGGAGGGTCCATTTCGGGAACGTTTCAAGACTTGTTCATGATTATTTCGGAACAATTTAACGACTTTTTCAGAACCACTTAAGGACAATTATGGAACTAGTGCGGGATCATTTCGGGGTGGTCGGAACTAGTCATGAAATTATCCTAAATTAGTCCCAGCTATTCCCGAGGTGGTTATGAAAAAGTCGTATGAAGGAATACTATTTTCCAAACCAGTTGTTGCCGTTTTTTGGATATCTATAAGCGTCTTTTTTTTGTTGAAAGCTTGACTTTCCGAATATCGAGTAAACCGAATTTTTTATCGAACAAGCCGGGTTTTTCAGGGAAACCCTTAAATAGTTCTAAATTCATATCCTAGATTATTTGGAGATGAATAGTATATCATATTTAATTCCAATAAATGAATGTTTGGCGCTTACGTTTTAGGCCGAGCTTCTCCAATTCGGCTTCTGCTTCGTGATGTTGTTACGCAAAAGGGGAGATAGAAATTTTACTCCACCTCTGAAGAAGCTTTTTCATGCAGAAGTACACTCAGAGGTTTAGCATTGTCTGCCGAGGTGCGACCGCTATTAGAAATAAACTTGGTTTGATGTTGCTGTGACCTGAAATGAACCATGGGGCTCCCGATTGGCAGTAGGCACATCTAAGCACCCGACTAGGGCGGCAAGAGCACTACTCAAATCCGAAAAAAAGTCAGAATAGAAGCAATTTATAAAAATTAAATATGACTAAACGATTTATTCGGTTTTTTTCTTAATTTCAAGCTCAACTTTTCTAATAACCCGCAAACCGTTTTTGGAAAAAAACCCGTATAATCGAACACCTTACTATTTATGTATTTAACTGAATCGCATCATATTTTTCCAAGCCGTACGCAGATATTCAAATTTCTTGGGTACCTATGTATATCATGCCTTTTTTTTGTCCCACAAATATTTTTCAGTGTTATTGTGGCAGGTCCACTTCTAAAGAGCTGAGCTTGTTAGTAAATATGCTACCATTAAGTTTTATTATTTTTATACCCGAGCGCACTTGTGCACAAGGGTATTATAACTTTGTTCACATAACGGTTGTTTGTAACAGGCAAAACGAATCGAGATAGATATAGACAAATGTATACATAAATGATCAGAATGAAAAGAGAAATCGATTAAGCGGTGACTGTCTGTCCGTCCGTC
>NW_023458560.1:58627618-58635759 GCF_013731165.1 Rhagoletis pomonella
TTGCATGAAATAAATAATTAAAATTAAATAAAGCTACGAAAACTACTAAAAAATTGTATCACTTGCGTAATGTTGGATGAAATTATTTATTCATTAATAAATCAAGGTGTATTTGCCTTAAAGTGTATTTTTCTTTCCCTTAAATGAAATCGACGGTTGCTGTTTTCTTAACGGCTAAATAAGCACTGAGGAAAAACAAATTTAAATCTACGAAAATGAACCTAATTGAAAATAAAAATTTAATTTAATTCAAATGGTCATAAAAATTTAACTAACAGTAAAATGAAAAGCTGTTAATTTGAATAGATTTTTATTAAAAAAATAATTGTTATTTCGAGCAGATGGTTTAATTTTCCATTTGTAATTGCATTAATTTTGAGTTAATGACTCAACTCAAATCAAAACTTAAATTTTTATAAAATGAAATTTTTTTACAAGCTTTTTGTAACTTACCATTCACTCATCCTCATACCAAACATTATAATTGCATTACAATATTTATTGCTATTATAATATTTTTATTGCATTTCACTTGCCGATTAACTGGCTCCTCTCGTTTGTGAAGTCTGCCGCCAACACCCATGCCGCCGACATGCATTCAATTATTCAATCAAACTACAAAGTTGCGACCCTATAGGAAAAAATGAGACCAATTTTATACAATTTATGTACAACCATAAGAATAAATAGCTGTTTTTTAACTATACTAAACACAGTTTTAAAACTGAAAGCCTTGTAGTAAAAATGGTTAAAGTGTATTAATAATAATAATAATAATAATAATAATAAAGTGTATTGCATTTTAAGGAAATCGAATGTTATGGATAATGTTTCAATTCTTTGCGTCTGTTTTGTGATGTAAAAGGATCCGTTCGACTTGTTTCTGGTTTCAATGATATGCAGAAGGGAAACATTTTTTAATATTATTTTAATTATTTTTTCCTTTGTTTATAAATTTCTTGCAGATTTTAGATTTGTTTATGCTTAAAAAATAAGTATTTTTTTTAATTTACTAAAGTTTTTTAAGACTTATTTTTCTTTTTTAATTCAACCTTCTTTTAATTTTGAAATTTTATTTTTTGAAAAAGAAATTGTTGTGTTTAATTTCATCAAATGTTTAGAAAGTTATTTATTTGTTTTCGTTTTTTTATAAATTCTTTTTACGTAAAATTATTTTTTAATTTGAGATTTTTTTGTTTTAAAAATAAAGTTGTTTTAATTTAATTTAATTTTTGTAAACATATTTTATTGTTTTCTTTTTTTAATTTTCTTTTCATTTTCTTTTTTGATTAAATTTTTATTTATTTTTAGTTTCAATTATATTAAAAAATATATATATTTTTTATTTCTTAAAATTTTTAAAAACTTATTTTATAAATATTTCATTACTATTTCATTTTAATTATTTAACTTTTTTTAATACAAGTTTCTTTAGACTTTACTGTTTTAAAAATATCTGTTTTTAAATCGTTGAAGTTATAGAAACTTGTTTTATTTCTTTTTTTAAATAATGTTTTATTCAACCTTTAGATTTTATTGCATTAAAAAGATGTTTTTTTAATTCCACAAAACTTTTAGAAATTTATTTTATGTACTTGCTCTCTTGTTTATTTATTTTTTCCCTTTTAATTTAATTTTCTTTAAAATTTTTGATTTTTTGTCTTAAAACGAAACATTTTTTTTAATTTCATTAAATTTTTAGAAACTTTTAAATTTTTTATTTTCTTCACATTTAATTGAGTTTTTCGAAACTAAGCTTACTTATTTTTAATTTTTCTAATAATTTTTTTTCTTTTCTTAATTTAATTTTCTTTTAGTTTTTCGTTATTATTGTTTTTATTTAACATAAATATTTTTTTATTTAATTAAAATTTTCCAAAACTTTTTGCTAAAAGACAAACAAAATAACGCTAAGACCTTCTCGCTAGCAGTTCTTTAAATTTTCCTTTAAAAAGACTGTGATGTGTTGTAAGACAGTTGCCAGAATTGCCCTGTAAGTCTAGCCCGATATCCTACGGGGATGATTAGTATAAACTACATGCACATGCATTCCACTAGATAATTTAATGCTCACTAGCAACAAACCGCTAAAAATTGCATTTGCATTTGAAATATTTTAAAAAGTGAACTAATTGCATTTTTGTTGAGCATACTTTCATAGATATTCCTGTTCGCATAAGTTACGTACATATTTACATTTGCACATAAAACACATGTGTATACATATGTATATACATCACCTAACCCAAGCAGAAATTGTATTAATTATAATTATAAATATTTGAAAAAAATAATACCGCAAAGTCCTAAGGAGGCCGTTCGTTGCATGCTAAATACTAGCACTCGTATTATTGTTTTGATTTGAAAAATTATAGCGCGCGAATGCTATTAAAAAATGATTGTCTGCTGCACGATTTATTCATAAATGTTTTGTTGTTTATGTATATACTTACTTACACGTAGGTATGTACGTACATAAATATGTAAAATTGTGATGTACTGCTACATATTTATATGCATATATAGGTACTTGTATAATGCATACCATGCGCCTAGACCTTCATAATCAATCATTTCAAATTTGCATATTCACATTGTTTTGCACTCAAAAGGCAACACTACATATATGCGTCATATTTGTACAAAGAACATTTCTAATACAAAAAAATAATATAAAAAAACTTTTTAATATAACGGGTGATTTTTTAAGAGCTTGATACCTT
This sequence comes from Rhagoletis pomonella, assembly GCF_013731165.1. Lineage (NCBI taxonomy): Eukaryota > Metazoa > Arthropoda > Insecta > Diptera > Tephritidae > Rhagoletis > Rhagoletis pomonella. Next base: position 58,630,342 of record NW_023458560.1, read on the forward strand.
TTTTTTTAAAAAAAACGCATAAAATTTGCAAAATCTCATCGGTTCTTTATTTGAAACGTTAGATTGGTCCATGACATTTACTTTTTGAAGATAATTTCATTTAAATGTTGACCGCGGCTGCGTCTTAGGTGGTCCATTCGGAAAGTCCAATTTTGGGCAACTTTTTCGAGCATTTCGGCCGGAATAGCCGGAATTTCTTCGGAAATGTTGTCTTCCAAAGCTGGAATAGTTGCTGGCTTATTTCTGTAGACTTTAGACTTGACGTAGCCCCACAAAAAATAGTCTAAAGGCGTCAAATCGCATGATCTTGGTGGCCAACTTACCGGTCCATTTCTTGAGATGAATTGTTCTCCGAAGTTTTCCCTCAAAATGGCCATAGAATCGCGAGCTGTGTGGCATGTAGCGCCATCTTGTTGAAACCACATGTCAACCAAGTTCAGTTCTTCCATTTTTGGCAACAAAAAGTTTGTTAGCATCGAACGATAGCGATCGCCATTCACCGTAACGTTGCGTCCAACAGCATCTTTGAAAAAATACGGTCCAATGATTCCACCAGCGTACAAACCACACCAAACAGTGCATTTTTCGGGATGCATGGGCAGTTCTTGAACGGCTTCTGGTTGCTCTTCACTCCAAATGCGGCAATTTTGCTTATTTACGAAGCCATTCAACCAGAAATGAGCCTCATCGCTGAACAAAATTTGTCGATAAAAAAGCGGATTTTCTGCCAACTTTTCTAGGTAATAAAATTCAATGATTTGCAAGCGTTGCTCGTTAGTAAGTCTATTCATGATGAAATGTCAAAGCATACTGAGCATCTTTCTCTTTGACACCATGTCTGAAATCCCACGTGATCTGTCAAATACTAATGCATGAAAATCCTAACCTCAAAAAAATCACCCGTTACAACGCTTTTATAAATTGACTAAAAACTAGAAAATAATATTTCTCAGTCCCATAGAATTTGTTTTGATAACTTTTGATTTTGAAATTTTAGCAAAAGTCATTATAAACAATCTATGAAATTGAAAATGAAAAACGTGGAGCGCATGCAATACAAAGCATTCGATTTAATTGACAATAGTCAAACTACATAACGTAGACCTAAAATTTCTACAGCGAAAGTAGAACTTTGAAATCGATTTTAAGCGGTCGTTATTCATATACCCACATACATACATACATATATTACTTTTCATATCAATTCAAGTGTATTACATGCGCCCCACGCTTTTCATTTTCAATTTCATCGATTGTTTATAATGACTTTTGCTAAAATTTCAAAATCAAAAGTTATCAAAACAAATTCTATGGGACTGAGAAATATTATTTTCTACTTTTTAGTCCATTTATAAAAGCGTTGTATATTAAAAAGTTTTTTTTATATTATTTATTTTCTACTTTTTAGTCCTGTCTGAATAAAATTTTGCAATAGATATTAAAATAATTCAACGATATTAATAGAAAGGTGCACACACATGCATTTACATATGTATGTACATACAAACGAGCACCAATTAATTTTATTTAAAGAAATGGCGTGTCGTCTATTTCCGCTGTAGCAAACATAGTACATAGGGCGACATCTAGATGTCATCTACCTCGCCCTATTCACTACAGATGTCGCCCTATGCACTATGCTTTTTTATAGGAACTTTTCAAAGCAAAGGTTTTATGGTGTCGGACACACAACATTGAAAGTTTCTGGATCCACAACATTGAAAGTTTCTGGACACCCAACATTGCAAGTTGATAAAAGCGTTGTAAAATACGATAGGTTAATGAGGTGTGATCGAAATTAATATAAATAGTTCAGTAGGTTTGTAAGCTAAATATTTAGTTGATTTGATTGCGGAAACAGAGAACGCATTTACATAGCTTTGAGTGATTCTAGGCGGGTTATTTGGGACCAAATTATGACAGAAATTTATTGAATCTTAGATGAAACTAAGTTCTCAAAATCTTAAAAACCTGTAAGCTACAATGCAGCGGCATCAACTTTATTTAAATTTACCCTTTTTCCCAAAACTTACTAATTTTTTGTAAAGTTTTTCAAATGTTAAGAAACTTCCTCACTTGTTTTCAAGGTCCATTCATATCACAAAATTTTGATAGCTGGATGAGGCAGCCAAAATACCTTAACCAGGACGATTTTATTGTAACATAATTCTATTTGGTTACAGGCTGTCTACTTGTATCAAGAAAAAATCCTAAGTAAGAATTCTAATTACTTGTTGTTCCAAATACACTCACAGTAGTCAGAGCGAGCAACTACCAGGCTTGACAATGACTGCATTATCCTGTAGTGGCCAGCAGAAAATGCCTAGCAAGTTAAAGGATCTCTTTAGCAATATTTCTGGAATGAAGAACTTGCTCAGCAAAATTGCGATTCCTGCTTCGTCCAAATATAATAATTTTGCCTAACGGAAATCCTTGGCAGACCGATGAAAAGGGTTCCTCTGACTATTGATCCCAGTGCAGCGTCTTTCCTGTGATAAATATCTGCCACTTCATTTATCATGTTTCGCTGTGCTTTTGTGCGAAAATTATGTAGACCTGTAGCTCGCTTCTGTAACAATTCTCTACCAAGGCGACTTCATATATGATTCGCCGCCGTGTTCTCTACCGCTAATGAGTAGTAGAGAATTACGTATATTCTCTACCAGTAGAGAATTAATCGGTAGAGAAGAGTTACAGAAACGAGCTACTGGTCTATCTTAGGATCATCAGTAAGTACACCAAATGCGTCTATTGATTCTTTTAAGGAAAAAGAGCTCGAAGATACGTATCAAGTTCTACCTATTATTTTAACACCTAGTGAGTGGATCGATGGATAATCTTCTTATTATCCACGCTGTCACAAGAATTAAGTCTTTCTGTAAATAGTATAGTATGTTTCTTGGTTAAAAGAAGCCCCTCCAGAGGCGCGGTTGATGTTGTTTTCATCGCACAAGATGATGCCCACGCGGCCTAGTCGTTGGAGTTTGCTGAGCTTAGCTGGCGTGGACTCTACTGCTGTCTTATTCCACCACACGGATGCAGCATACGTTTCAGAAGAGTTGGAAATAATATCCCCATTTGTTTTTGAAGCCCCAGTGCCTCCTCATTAGCTACCGGTAGGTCCGAAGGAAGACCTTAATCTGTTGAATAGCTTTATGGAGGTGCGGACTCCATGAGAGCCTGCCACCAATTATAGCTCCCAGGTATTTGACTTCTTAAGATAAGTGCGTCATTTCCCCTTGAAGAAGTCGGTCTCCGTGTTATCGAAAGAACCGTCTACGTCCAGGAAACAACCTTCGGCCATTTCATAAATGGGCTTTCTCAAATAGAATTTTTTTCAGTTATGACCTCTTCACCCAATCCAAAACTGGGCAACCTTTCGAGGTTTGGAAACAGGAAATAGTCGTAGGCAGATAAATATGAAGAATATCGTGGATGAGAGGGTAATACGTAACTTAATTTATGCAATTTTGCCATTGCGACTGCATTGCCACGGTAGAAGAGCATTTTTCTTCTGTTCAGTAATTCAGAATAATACTCACCGGTGATCGTTTTACCCTTTCCATGGCATTGGATATATAAGAAGGTCAGAAGAACTTAAGCGAGTAGAGAAGGAATCTGCTTCTCAAATGCCTTATTTGTGCAAGTGACCCTTCAATTTACTGTGTCCGGTATGATCGCCTTTGGCTATTCTTAAGTTATCCTTTGGGAGACTGATTATAAGTTGGTTTTATCTTTGAACTATATCCCCGAAGTAAGCAGTCTGGACGGCATAGTCCTGTTGAACGCTGCCACTGCTATTTGCTTGCTGAACTTTTTTTTAAATTTCTGAGCTTATCTGTGATTGTAGGTGACCCTATTTCCAGGTCGGGCTCATTGTCAGGCTCAAGTGGGTTTGTGGCCGCCGCTTGTCTTACTAAACTGCCCCCTATCGCATTTTCCTCTACTTCTTTGTTACCTAGAGCTCCAAAAATATGAGTGTAGTTTCTCTGTGAACATGAAGCTTAGCATTCAGGCTTCTTCGGGAGATGAAAGTGACACCTGGCTATCACTGAAGATGACAGTTCTCGCTCATTCCGATAGTTCTTGCTCAGATTTATCTCCGCGCACAGCCTGATGGCTTTGAATTCTGTCGGAAATATTACAGATCTGACAAAATTTTCATTCTCCTGGGCATCAAAATAAACTTAACTTCTTAGAATATGTATATTCTTATTAAATCAAGTAAGGCGTTTTTTATTAGAAAACGTGTAGCCCAATACACAATTTCCAATAAAGAATGCCGCACAAATTTTTCTTAATATTCAAAGCCATCGCTAAATGGCGTTTACATACATACAAACAGACATTTATAAGCATTTACTATATAAATAAAAAGTAAATAAATTTCCGCGCCCATTCAACAGCAGCCAAAAATGGCTAAATATTATTTGCCATAACTTTGCGTTTAAAGTACTACGAGTATAATAATATTTAAGAAATTTCATTTTTAAATTTTATTCCACTTTGTGCGCGTTAAAGTGTCACCATACATTTAACAAACAGCACACAAGCCTGCGCACATGCATTTGAAAAGAATAAAAGCTTGTAAAAATGAAAATAAAAATATACGCGACCACTCATTGCATCAAAAAGCCGCGCTTTCAAGTTAAGAAAACTTTTGTGGTTGCCGCCGCTGTTTAATAAATTTTGGAAAATACATATTTTAAAGGCATAAAATTTTTGCAAATTAAATTAGCTGTTAATCTGTGTGTGATGCAAATTTTTTAAGCAGAACTTTACGTTTTTTACCTTTTTGCTGTAAGAATTTTTTTTTTTTAACTGCCATGAGCGTGGGACTCACTACTAATAAGCTGCGAAGTAAATTTTTTGCATATACAATCGAATTCAGCTTTACTGCCCATTTGCAACACTTGTTAAAAGCTTTTAAACCGGATTTTGCGTTTATTTTTATTTTTTAATTTCATTTCAAACTTATTTAATTAGCCGCTTCCTTTGTTACGTGAGAGCGAGAGTTTCGTTTCAAGTGAATTATTGCTGTTGCATTCTACAGGTATTAAATAATGCTTATCTTATCTTGCGCGCAAATACAAATTAAGTAAATTTGTAAATGCAAATAACCGTCTGTAGATAGCCGAAACAAGAAGCTGTCGCAAAATTACCACTTGTCCTTTAACGGCCCTAACTTGAGCGGCGGCGAAAAGTAGCAATTTCATGCGCGACTAAGACACTTCTTCGTAAAATGTCCATTAATTGGGATTTGTGATTTTCTTTATTGGCTTTCTACATATCTCATCTCTGCTTTGCTAATCATCTTGTGACCAATAACACATGTTGCACCATTGCCAAAGCCAATTACAAGATGCACTTCCTCAATGGCAATGCGATGACAATTTATTTATTACGAGCATATTACGC
>NW_023458560.1:58635859-58651793 GCF_013731165.1 Rhagoletis pomonella
TTTAGATTTTTTTTAATACAATTTTCTTTAGACTTTATTGTTTTAAAAATATCTTTTTTAAAATCGTTGAAGTTATAGAAACTTGTTTTATTTCTTTTTTTTAAATAATGTTTTATTCAACCTTTAGATTTTATTGTATTAAAAAGATTTTTTTTTAATTTTACAAAACTTTTAGAAATTTATTTTATGTACTTGCTCTCTTGTTTATTTATTTTTTGCTTTTTAATTCAAATTTTCTTTTAAATTTTTGATTATTTGTCTTAAAACTAAAATTTTTTTTTTTTTTATTTAATCTAATTTTTAGAAACTTGTTAATTTTTTATTTTCTTCGCATTCAATTGAATTTTTAGAAACTATACTTCTTTATTTTTAATTTTTCCAATCATTTTTTTTTTCTTTTCTTTTCCTAATTTAATTTTCTTTTAGTTTATCGTTGTTATTTTTTTAATGTAAATTAATTTTTTTTATTTAATTCAAATTTTTCAAAACTTTTTGCTAAAAGACAAACAAAATAACGCTAAGACCTTCTCGCTAGCAGTTCTTTAAATTCTCCTTTAAAAAGACTGTGGTGAGTTGTAAGACAGTTGCCAGAATTGCCCCCTGTGAGTCTAACCCGATATCTTACGGGGATGATTAGTGTAAACTACATGCAAGCATACATATGCACATGCATTCCACTAGTTAATTTAATGCTCACTAGCAACAAACCGCTAAAAATTGCATTTGCATTTGAAATATTTTAAAAAGTGAACTAATTGCATTTTTGTTGAGCATACTTTCATAGATATTCCTGCTCGCATAAGTTACGTACATATTTACATTTGCACAGAAAATACATGTGTATACATATGTATATACATCACCTAACCCAAGCAGAAATTGTATTAATTATAATTATAAATATTTGAAAAAAAAAAAATATACCGCAAAGTCCTACGGAGGCCGTTCGTTGCATGCTAAATACTAGCACTCGTATTATTGTTTTGATTTGAAAAATCATAGCGCGCGAATGCTATTAAAAAATGATTGTCTGCTGCACGATTTATTCATAAATGTTTTGTTGTTTATGTATATACTTACTTACACGTAGGTATGCACTTACATAAATATGTAAAATTGTGATGTACTGCTACATATTTATATGCATATATAGGTACTTGTATAATGCATACCTTGCGCCTAGACCTTCATAATCAATCATTTCAAATTTGCATATTCACATTGTTATGCACTCAAAAGGCAACACTACATACATATATGCGTCATATTTGTACAAAGAACATTTCTAATACAAAGATGCGATAGGTTAATGAGGTGTGATCGAAATGTATATAAATAGTTCAGTAGGTTTGTAAGCTAAATATTTAGTTGATTTGATTGCGGAAACAGAGAGCGTAATTACATAGCTTTGACTGATTCTAGGCGGGTTATTTGGGAGCAAATTATATCAGAAATTTATTGAGTCTTAGATGAGACTTAGTTCTCAAAATCTTAAAAACCTGTAAGCTACAATGCAACGGCATCAAATTTACTTAAATTGAGCCTTTTAATTCCACTTTATTAATTTAGAAGTTCCGCTCTTGTTCTCAAAATCTATTCAGATCATAAAATTTTCCAATTGCTCACGATCCAATCCCCAGTGGCCAGAGTTTGCAGTAGACTGAAATAAGATGTAAAATAGTTCTACTTATTTAGTGCCTAGCAAGGTGTGGGATTGCCTTGATTCTCTTTATTAATATTTCCGGAATGAAGAACTTATACAGCAAACTTCAACTTCCTGCTTCTTCCAGTTATAATAATTTTGCCTAACGGAACTCCATGGCAGACCGATGAAAAGTATTCCTCTGACTATGGATCCCAGTGCAGCCTCTTTCCTATGATGAATATCTGGTACTTCGTTGATCATTATTTCGCAATGCCTCTGTGTGTCCTGGGACCATAAGTACACCAAATGTGTCTATTGATTCTTTTAAGGAAAAAGAGTTCGAAGATACGTATCAAGTTCTACCTATTATTTTAACACCTAATGAGTGGATCGGTGGATAATCTTCTTTTTATCCACACTGTCACCAGAATTAGGTCTTTCTGTAAATAGTAGAGTCTCTTTCTTGGTTAAAAGAAGCCCCTCCAGAGCCGCGGTTGATGTTGTTTTCATCGCACCAGATGATGCCTACGCAGCCTAGTCGTTGGAGTTTGCTGAGCTTGGCTGGCGTGGACTCTACTGCTGTCTTCTTCCACCACACGAATGCAGCATACATTTCAGAAGAGTTGGAAATAATATCCCCATTTTATTTTGAAGCCCCAGTGCCACCTCACTAGTTCCGTTAGGTCCAAAAGGAAGACCTTAACCTGTTTAAAAGATTTATCGAGGTGCGGACTCCATGAGAGCCTGCCACCAATTATAGCTCCCAGGTATTTGACTTCTTAAGATAAGTGCATCATTTCCCCTTGAAGAAGTCGGCCTCCATGTTATCTAAACAGCCATCTACGTTCAGGAAACAACCATCGGCCATTTCATAAATGGGCTTTCTCAAATAGAAATTTTTTCAGTTATGACCTCTTCACCCAATCCAAAACTGAGCAACTTTTCGAGGTTTGGAAACAGGAAATAGTCGTAGGCAGATAAATATGAAGAATATCGTGGATGAGAGGGTAATGACGTAACTTAATTTATGCAATTTTGCCATTGCGACTGCATTACCACGGTAGAAGAGCATTTTTCTTCTGTTCAGTAATTCAGAATAATACTCACCGGTGATCGTTTTACCCTTTCCATGGCATTGGATATATAAGAAGGTCAGAAGAACTTAAGCGAGTAGAGAAGGAATGTGCTTCTCAAACGCCTTATTTGTGCAAGTGACCCATCAAATTTACTGTGTCCGGTATGATCGCCTTTGGCTATTCTTAAGTTATCCTTTGGGAGACTGATTAGAAGTTGGTTTTATCTTTGAACTATATCCCCGAAGTAAGCAGTAGTCCTGTTGAACGCTGCCAGTGCTATTTGCTTGCTGAACTTTTTTTTTAATTTCTGAGCTTATCTGTGATTGTAGCTGACCCTATTTCCAGATCGGGCTCATTGTCAGGCTCAAGTGGGTTTGTGGCCGCCGCTTGGCTTACTAGACTGCCCCCTATCGCATTTTCCTCTACTTCTTTGTGACCTAGAGCTCCAAAAATATGAGTGTAGTTTCTCTGTGAACATGAAGCTTAGCTATCAGGCTTCTTCCGGAGATGAAAGTGACACCTGGCCATCACTGAAGAAGACAATTCTCTCTCATTGCGATAGTTGCCGCTCAGATTTATCTCCGCGCACAGCCTGATGGCTTTGAATTCTGTCGGAAATATGACAGATCTGACAAAATTTTCATTCTCCTGGGCATCAAAATGAACTTAACTTCTAAAAATATGTATATTCTTATAAAATCAAATAAGGCGTTTTTTATTAGAAAACGTGTAGCCCAATACACAACTTCCAATAAAGAATGCCGCACAAATTATTCTTAATATTCAAAGCCGTCGCTAAATGGCGTTTACATACATACAAACAGACATTTATAAGCATTTACCATATAAATAAAAAAAATAAATAAATTTCTGCGCCCATTTAACAGCAGCCAAAAATGGCTAAATGTTATTTGCCATAACTTTGCGTTTAAAGTACTACGAGTATAATAATATTTAAGAAATTTCACTTTTAAATTTTATTCCACATTGTGCGCGTTAAAGTGTCACCATACATTCATTTAACAAACGGCACACAAGCCTGTGCACATGCATTTGAAAAGAATAAAAGCTTGTAAAAATGAAATTAAAAATATACGCGCACATGCTCATTGCATCAAAAAGCCGCGCTTTCAAGTTAATAAAAAACAAAGCTTTTGTGGTTGCCGCCGCTGTTTAATAAATTTTGGAAAATACATATTTTAAAGGCATATAATTTTTGCAAATTAAATTAGCTGTTAAGCTGTGCGTGATGCAAATTTTTTAAGCAGAACTTTACGTTTTTTACCTTTTTGTTGTAAGAATTTTTTTTTTTTTTTTAGCTGCCATGAGCGTGGGACTCACTACTAATAAGCTGCGAAGTAAATTTTTTGCATATAAAATCGAATTCAGCTTTACTGCCCATTTGCAACACTTCTTAAAAGCTTTTAAACCGGATTTTGCGTTTATTTATTTTTATTTTTTTAATTTCATTTCAAACGCTTTAATTCACCATATTTTCTATAATTTAATTAGCCGCTTCCTTTGTTACGTGAGAGCGAGAGTTTCGTTTCAAGTGAATTGTTGCTGTTGCATTCAACAGATATTAAATAATGCTTATCTTATCTTGCGAGCAAATACAAATTAAGTAAATTCGTAAATGCAAATAACCGTCTGTAGATAGCCGAAACAAGAAGCTGTCGCAAAATTACCACTTGTCATTTAACGGCCGTAACTTGAGCGGCGAAATGTGCGCGACTGGGACACTTCTTCGTAAAATATCCATTAATTGTGATTTGTGATTTTCTTTATTGGCTCTCTACACAACTCATCTCTGCTTTGCTAATCATCTTGTGACCAATAACACATGTTGCACCATTGCCAAAGCCAATTACAAGATGCACTCACCCTGATAAAGTGATTCTCAATGGCAATGCGATGACAATTTATTTATTACGAGCATATTACGCTCGATTATCGCTACTAAACTCTGATTCAAGTTTTTCGTTCCTCAATTGTCTTATTATTATTTTTTACTTGTTCTTCTACAGCTACACCTTCATAGTGCAGCTGCTTTACCGATTATAATCAGTTGTGGTATTTTGTCATTAGAACACTAGAAATGTTCGTAGATATTTAATCGTTGTTTTTTTTTTAAGGCAAATAGTCTTCATTGAATTTTATTTCGGTAATGAAGACGTTGTGATCGTGGCAAATTGGTCTTTCAACTCACATTTAGTCGTGGAGAAATTACAAATGGAAGCTTTGCATAGCTCATTATTGATGGCAGATAAGTAGGCATTAATATGGATTGCAATTTTCAAGTAAAGAAAACAAACAATGGAACACAAGGCGACAAGAAATACGTACTAAGTATTAAGAAAACAAAAATATAATTTTACATCAAACTGATCTCTTGTAAAAGTGGGCAAGCCATTAGGGAGTCTTCCAGGTAGAAAAGGCACTACATTTTGGGGGAGTATGCGTCAAAAATGCCTCATTATTGTCAAGTCAGTTATATAAATACTTTTGTCATTGAGCTTATTTTCATGCGAAAATTTATCATATTTTCAAGGTCAATATTTGCATTATATTTAAAGTTTATGGCATGAATTCCAATCGAGCATATTTCTCAGTCGGCAATAAAGGAAATATTAATTTAATGCGAGCAAAATTTATTTTGCTTTTAAAAAAATCCATAAATCATCGCGATTTTTATTGCCGCTACAAATATAAATAAAGCAAAACGAGAAACAAAAAACAATAAAATTTAAAATCAGTTATTATTAACGAGAACGTAAAGTGAAACGAATGCACGTGTATGCAAAAACAGCAAGCTGATTTAAATAGGTAATAAAAAAATTTCTAGATGAAGATGAAAACTAGTTAAATTACACAAAACCGGAATATTGAAATTTATAAAAAAAAGAATAAAAATTAATGATGGCATATTTACTAACAAGCTCAGCTCTTTAGAAATGTAGAAGCTCGGCCTAACACGTAGAAAACGTTTAAGCGCCAAACATTAATTTATTGAAATCAAATATGATATTCTGTTCGTACGCAAATAATCTAGGATATAAATTTAAAACTATTTAGGAGTTTCCCTTAAACTCGAAAAATTTATTGAGAGTTAAAGTTTGTATGAAATAAAAAAAACCGGTGTGTTCGATTAAAATGTCGGTTTATTCAATATTCGAAAAGTCAAGCTTTCAACAAAAAACAAAAAAAACACGCTTATAGATATCCAAAAAAAAACGGCGAAAACCGGTTTGGAAAATCGTATTCCTTTATGTTGGGACCAGCACACGACTTTTTCATATCCACCTCGGGAATAGTTGGACTAATTTAGGATAATTTCATGACTAGGTTCGACCTACCCCGAAGTAATCACGAACAAGTCTTGAAACGTTCCCGAAAAGGGCCCTTATTAACCCTTAAACTATCCCAAACTTGATACAAAATGAGAGTAAATAGTCTCGAAATAGTCAAAAACTAGTGCAAACATAATCGGGAACTAGGCCTGAACTGGTTCCGTAACGTGCCCGAACTTGTCCCGAAATTATGCCGAACTAGTTCGGAAAAGGTTCTCAACCGGTGCAGAAACGGTCCGAACTAGGACCGAAATATCTCTAAACTTGCCGTGAACCAGTCCGGAAATAGTCCTGAAATAGCCCTAATCTAGTCGAGAAATGTTCATTTGTACACACAAGAATCAATTACAAATTTTCTGCTGGGTTAACGCAAATTTTATCCATAACAAAATGTAACCTAATACGGTAAAAAATACATCAACTTTTTCGCTAATCTTTCGCTGGATGTGGCTACATTTTTGAAGTGTGAAGCATTTGAAAGTAATTAAAACGGAGTTTAACAGACAGAAAAACAGATTTATTTCTAATTTCAATTAAAGAATCGTAACACAAAGTCTTTTTTCTCGTCTTTTAATTGCTCTACTGCTAATAAAGCAGTGAAGAATTAATCAGAAAGCTGTGACAAGTCAATACAGTGACTTCCAAGTAAATACACTTAGTAACAACAAGAAAAAAAACAAAACAATACTATGCTTGCTGCTGGCAACTGAGACACAATAGTTACAACAACAACAACAACAACAACCACTAGCATGCAATAACAAATGCAGTGTGTAGCCAAGAAAGCACAAAATAAGAACAACAACAACAACAACAAGTCGTTGTACACTCCTTTTGCTTTGCTGAATGTCACTTAAGCACCTGTTGTTGTTATTATTAGTGTTGTTGTTTAGCTTCTATAGTTTTCCACCGATTTTACTTGCATTACTTGCTGCATGCATTAGTTGTTGTATGACTTTGCTTTGCTTTTAGTGCTGCCGCTTGGATTAGTGAAAGATTTTTATGCGATTATGGCGCGATCACGCTGTATGCCTGTTATGCGCTATGAAATGCTCACTGCAACCGCATGCCGCATGCCGCATGCCGAATGCCAAATGCGCGCGACAAACATGTTGCAAGGCTACCACACCACAGCCCAGCCCGCTAAAAAGTCAAACCTCAGCGAGTACCACCATAACGCAGCTGGTGGCCAGCCAGCGCAACAATGGCTTAGTACTCGTATGTAGCAGCAGCAGAAGCGGCAGCAGCAGCAGGTTAGCAAACAGGTGTAATGGTCACACCAAACGGGCTGTGGGCTGTGGGCTCAGGTGCAAGCAACATGAGTAGCTGCTAGGCGGTTTCTTGCTTAAAAAAAAAAAAAAATAATGTATTGGTAAAATAATAATAAAAAAATAAAAAAGCATCTATTTTTATAGTCATTTTTAGCTAAGGCGCGCAAGTACAGTGGATTCTTTCGCAAGACTAAGTATTGTCAATTCTGGCAACTATTTTGAAAGCTCTTTACTGTTTTTCGAAAGACTAATTGAAAGATCTGCTAACGAGGCGGCCTTAGCGTTATGTTGTTCAACTTTTAGCAATAAGTTTTTTAAAAATTAAGTTGAAATTAAAAATACATATATATTTATATTTTTAAATAATAAAAACTAATAAATAAAAGAAAATAATATAAAAAAGTTAAATAAAATGCAAATAAAGCAAAAATTAATAAAAATCAAAGAAACTTTTTTGGTTATTTGATGCGCTGAAATTTTCTATTTATAATGCAAAGAGCTTTATTTAAATTTGCCTAATTTTAGCAAACTATTATCTGATGGTTATTTGTCGGTTATGTACTGGTTTGTTATCGGTAATGCATTGGTGTTCAAACGGTGGGAAATCTCTTATTTAACTTTATCGATCGGTTATGCGTAGATTACTTATCGGCGTGCTTTGTTGGACTCGACCAAAAGCGCTTAGGCTTGAAAAGAGATGACGAAAACTCGTTCCGAAAAAAAAATTATATCTATTTAACTTTACTCAGTGTCAGTGATCGGTTATCTTCGGGGAAGTCATCGGTTATGTACAGGTTATGCATTGTTTATTCAGTACCCTCAAAATTTTGTATTCAATATGGTCTTTAAATATCAAATTATGTCAATCGGTTATTTATGGGTTATGTACCGGTTACTTGCCGGTTATGTACACGTAACCAGTTATATATTAGTTATTTCGCATAATGAAGATTTTTATTTAAACAGATATTTAACATTTTTTGTTCTGTTAGCTGTCGGGTATTTATCGGTTATGTACCGGTTACACGTCGGTTATACATGCGCACATATACATATATATTGGGTATTTAGTAATCTGTTTTTTATTTTTTTATTTAATCCTACGAAGCCAATGGCCTTTAAATATCTTTCTTGTTGATTGGTTATTTGTTGGTTAATCATCGGTTATTTGGTATGGGTACTGCATCTTTTACTCAATCTACAAAGCCATTGCTATGTAAACAGCAAATTTTACCGATCAATCAATTTCAATTCTTAAATAAATCCCAGTATTTTCATACGAAGTAAAAATTACATATTTTAAGAAATAACAAAAAAAAAAAATTTTGCAAAAAATGTCTTAGACTGTTAAAAATTATGTACGAAATTTTATTAAAATTGGATGGAAAAGTTGTCTATATGAAAAAGGAAAATCGAAAAAAAATAAAAAAAAAAAATTTAAAAAATTTTGACTTCCTCTGAAACACTGTAGCTGTTCATCGATTTCCTTTACATTCCCATGATCATTAAATCCTGTTCGAGATTCGCATGAATCGCCGTTTAAAGGCACAGCGCACATTGTTAACTGTAACATATGTTTAATCATCACCAACAACAACAACAACAACAACAAGAATAAACAATAGCAACAACTCCAGCAGCTAACAAAAAGCAACAATTTATTGAATGTATAAGCACATAAATATGGCACGATTATGACAAGTCAATATGGCAATCGCAAGCAGTTAGCGTCTGCGCAAAACGAGAAAAAAAAAACAAATAAAAACATGAGCTTTAAGCTTCTTTGTTTCTTACACTTTAGTTTATGCGATTATTCTTTAAATAAACTTTTTTCTACCAAACGCTTTGTCTTTGCTGCTGCCAATATATACATATGTATGTACTGCTGCTACCTCTCTTGCCACTACTGCCGACTCTTCATTAAATGGCGAAAAGCAAGTGGACACGAAAGCAAGTTATTAGTAATCGTTGTTTGTATGTGGGCACTTGAAAGCCTGAAAGCCAGTAAGTCAACGATATAACCAACCAGCCACTTGCCGCCTTAGCAGCGCTGTTAGTCAAGCGATCGCAAGCAAGCGCGCGGTCGCGCCTCATCGGCAGCAGTGCGGCATTAGTTAGTTAGAGTTACAAGCCTGTGCGGTTTCTGTGTCCGCCACGCTTTTCGCTTTCCGCTTTGCCGATGCTCTACGCTGAGGGACCTCATTTTCCAGCTTGTTAGGTTTTATGTCCGTGGGGATGCTCATTTACACCTGCTTTAACAATTTTTCCGTGGCGCGCCAAGCGCTACGTTGCAAGATTTTCAGATTTTCTATTTTATATTAAACATTATTTTTTCTTCTTTCTGCTTCTTCTCTTTCTTATGCTCGTCATCGTGCAACTTCAGATGATACAAGCGATCAGGAGGAGAATGGTGCTTGCTGTTCACCCATTGCTAGTCAAGAAGTGGCTAGTAACAACACAACAGACCCTGCTGAAGCAAATGCTACAACAGCAATAACAATGACAGCTTTGGATGTGCTTGCTACGCCATTGCACAGCGCAATTGGCAATGATTTGTCTGTTGCGGCGGCACAAGCGCAAGATCGCACACAAAGCGCAGCCGATTTGGCTGAAAATAGCATAACAACAGAAGCCGATACGGCTGCTGCCGCTGCTGCTGCGCACGACGTTGCGCTCAACGAAGATCACAATCACAACAACACCAGAAACAGCAACAGCAATAGCAACAGCAGCGCCAATAGTCTTTCGATGTCCGGTGCATCGCCAACGCGACTAGAACAAGCGCGCGGCACAACGCCTGTGGAGCGCTTACTACAGCTGAAATCGCTTGCCGATGCGGCGGTGGTAGCGAAAACAATGGCAGGTGGCGACAGCGCAGCGTCAGCAATTAGCGCAGCCGGTTCACCAGCATACAACACATATCCGACCGATAACGCTTGTGTTACAAACAACAGCAAATTTGATTCACCCACACACATGGATATGGAAAAGCAAGCGAAATCGCAGCTTTATGCGGCAGTAGGCGCAGCGAAAAAGCGGCGCGCGTCAGCGATGGAAGATGAGGACGACAATGGGGATGAAAATGAAGCAGCAGATGGAGATGGAGCGGAAGAAGCGCAAGTTAAACCAGCTGCAGAAAGATTGGCGTTGAAGCAGCTAACCAGCGAATCGCCAGCTAATTTAGCGACACCAAAGACCAGTGGCTCGGTGAGCAGCAATGCAATGGCTGCAAGCGAGTCAGATGACAACTTAACAAAGCCCATTTCTGCACCACTAACGCCCACCTCAAGCGCGCTCGCCGCCGCTAGCGCATTGCCACAAGCCGCTGCTGCCGCTGCCGCTTTTGGAGCTGCTCCCGTCAATTTGGAAGCCATACAGAATATGCAAATGGCTATCGCGCAATTTGCGGCCAAGACGATAGCGAATGGTGCGCAGGGTGGCGATAATGATGCAGCAATGAAACAATTGGCATTCTTGCAGCAAGCGCTTTTCAATTTGCAACAACAACAACTCTTTCAAATACAACTCATTCAACAGCTGCAATCACAGCTGGCCATGAATCAGCCGAAGGGGTCGAGCGATGGTGCAGACGCTGGCGACTGTGAGGAAATGGAAGAGGAACGCGAAGATGGCGAGGAGGATACGTATGAGGAGGAGGAGCGCATTGCCGAAATGGAATTGCGTCAGAAGGCAGAGGCGCGCATGGCTGAAGCAAAGGCGCGACAGCATCTTATCAACGCCGGCGTGCCGTTGCTTGATGAAAACGCCGACGGCACGACAAAGTCAAGTACATCAGGCGGGGCTAGCGGTTCTTCCGTAGCGGCAGAGTCACTCAAGCGCAAGCGCGAGGATGATGAAGATGCGGACGCCTTCAGCGTTGCTACCAGACGCATGAGCGTAGAGGTGGCGACGCGTGCAAGCGCAGAAGGCGCGCGTTTGAGCGAACAAATACCGACATCATCGGATGCGCTGAGCAAACTGAAAGCGCTCGAGAATATGCCGCTGCCCTATGGTTCGGATTTGGCGTCGACCATTATTACCAATCATGATGATCTGCCTGAGCCCAACTCGCTGGAGATGTTGCAGAAGCGCGCGCAAGAGGTGCTGGATTCCGCCTCGCAAGGCATACTCGCGAACAATATGGCCGATGAGTTTGCGTTTCGTGATAAAAATGGCGATGGCAAGAACCGAAATGAGCCATTCTTTAAGCATCGCTGCCGCTACTGCGGCAAGGTGTTCGGCTCTGATTCGGCGCTACAAATACACATACGTTCGCATACTGGCGAGCGTCCGTTCAAGTGCAACGTCTGCGGCAGCCGCTTCACCACCAAAGGTAATCTGAAAGTACACTTTCAGCGACACGCACACAAGTTCCCGCATGTACCGATGAATGCCACGCCCATACCCGAGCACTTGGACAAGTTCCACCCACCGTTGTTGGATCAAATGTCGCCGGATAGTTCGCCGACGCATACGCCGGCAGCGTTGCCACAACAAATGCCCCAACAGATGCCGCCAGTATCGCTGCCGTTACCTTTTCCGCCAGGCGCTGCCTTTCCCGGACTTCCCGGTCTGTATCGGCCGCCCATGGAATTGCTGAAGTCGTTGGGCAACGCGGGTTTCCCAAATCCATTCTTTCCGCATATGCCGCCAGCTGGGCAGTCACGCGCGGAAGCGCCAACGGCTCGGCATGCATCCAAGGAGAATAATCAAGATATGCCAACTGATTTGCGTAAGTCCTCGGCATCCAATTCACCCGAACTGCCAGTCAAGACTGAAATCACAGAAGAGGAGAAAAAAGAAGTTCGAGCGGAAGCGCAAAAGGCAACCACGTTACGGCCGTCGGAAAGTGCAAATGTTGCCACATCGCAGGACGCAGCGCCGGCCTTGGACATAAAAATCAAAGAGGAACGAATCGATACGGATTCGCAGGACGTAGAGATGGAACGCGCAGACACACCACCTGTACAGCTTTCGACATCACCTGCACGCACCTCCTTATCACCATCCCAAAGATGCGCCAGCGCGCCCTTCACACCTCCAACGCCCACATCCAGGCCATTGGCGTTGCCACCTGTTGTACAGCCAGCGCAACCACCCATATCTAGGCATCCGCATCCCTCGCCAGGCGCCCATAACCACATCGATCACCTGCCCACACCCGGTCAGCTGCCGCCATCTTTGCACCACCGCGACGACTTCTTTGCGGAACGCTTTCCACTGAATTTTACCAAAAATCTGTCGCCCGAACACCATTCGCCCATACGCTCACCCGCGCACCTACAACGCTCGCCATTCTTCAACCCCATCAACCACGAGATGGCGCTGCTACCACGCCCCCACAGCAATGACAATTCATGGGAGAACTTCATCGAGGTTTCGAACACCTCGGAGACGCTGAAACTGAAGGAGTTGATGAAGAACAAGAAGCTCAGCGACCCAAACCAGTGCGTCGTATGCGATCGTGTGTTGTCATGCAAGAGCGCGTTGCAGATGCACTACCGCACACATACTGGCGAACGCCCCTTCAAGTGCCGCATTTGCGGACGCGCTTTCACCACCAAAGGCAATCTGAAAACCCACATGGCGGTGCACAAGATTCGGCCACCCATGCGCAATTTCCACCAATGTCCCGTCTGCCACAAAAAGTACTCGAATGCGCTGGTCTTGCAGCAGCACATACGGCTGCATACCGGCGAGCCGACTGATCTCACGCCCGAGCAAATACAAGCAGCCGAGATACGTGATCCACCACCGTCAATGATGCCGGGCGCCTTCATGAATCCCTTCGCAGCCGCGGCTTTCCACTTCGGCGCCATGCCAGGCGCTGGCGCCGCCATGAGCCACCTGGGCCCACACAATGGCACACTCGGCTCGGAGTCATCGCAGGGCGACATGGACGATAACATCGACTGCGGCGATGACTTTGACGATGATATCTCATCCGAGCACATGTCCAGCGCGCACGACTTGGACGTGAGCGATCGACCGAAATCCAGCGATGACTTCAAAGGCTTGCTCTTCGAACAAAAGCTGCGCATCGATGCCACCGGTGTCGTGAACACCACACCACGTCCGCGTTCGGCTGCCAGCAATGCCAACTCGGTGAACTCCGCGCCAACCAGCCCCAGTTCGGGCGCGCCGCGTCACTGCTCCACACGCACCAGCTCGCCAGCGCGCTCCATGTCCGAAGCATCACAAGGTGCTCTAGATCTAACGCCACGCGCCATGCCAATGCAACAAAACAACAGCAGCAACAGCTCACGTTCGCCAGCGCCGACGTCTGCAGCTCCTCAGGCTGCTGTGGGGGGTCGCAAATCGCCCACACCACCGGTGCGCAACAGCAGCGCCAATAGCAGCACAGCACGAAGCCCCACATCGGCGCCGACGCAAAGGTCGCACCCACAACTGAGTCCCGCAGCTGCGCTCACCTCACCGCTGGTACCACCATCGGCTGTTGACTGCCTGCCGCCGGTGCTGCATCACCACCTGCAGCAGCAACACCAGCATTTAATGCAACAGCAAGCGGTAGCAGCGGCGGCGGCGCATGCGCAAGCTCAAGCCCAGCACCATCATCAGCAGTTGCAGCAGCATGCCGTCGCTTTGCATGCCGAACAGCTAAGGCGCGAACACCAAATCAAGCAAGAGCAGCATCAGGCGGCGCATCAACAACATATGCGCCAACAACAACAACAGCAGCAGCAGGAAGCGGCGCATGCGTCGGCACATTCACCGCATCAGCTTTCGTTGCCGCCACCACACTTGGCGCATCATCTGCAACAACAGCAGCAGCATCAACAGGCGGCGGCGGCGGCGGCGGCAGCAGCAGCGGCGGCGGCGCAACAACAACAGCCCGCAGGCTCGCTACCACCACAGGGACCACAACCACCCAATCCATTGGTTGCAGCGCGTCCGCCCTTCGGCATGTTTCCCAACCTGCCGCTCTTCCCGCCGGCCACAGCGCAAACGATGTGCTCGGCAATGAATACGATTGCGCAGTCGGTAATGCCGGCGGCACCGTTCAATCCACTTGCACTTTCCGGTGAGTACCAAGTTTTTAATTGCTTGCTCTATGCAATACATTGACCCACTTTTAGGTGGTTAGCATTCGTTTTTTTTTTTAGTGAAATTATTTATTAGCTATGCTCAGTTGCGCATGCGTAACTGGTATTTGTGGCTATAAATTTGAGTTTAATTAGCTTCATCTTTTCAATTAATTAAATGAGGATTTTGCTTTATTACCATGCATATCTGTGTGTGTGTGTGTGTGTGTTTGTATATATGTAGCTTGGCCTTTCAAGATTTTAATGCGTTTTCAATTTTCTTTTTTTGCGAAAAAATTTCGCTTTGTAGGCGTGCGAGGGAGCACCACCTGCGGCATCTGTTTCAAAACATTCCCCTGTCATTCAGCTTTAGAAATTCATTATCGCAGTCACACTAAGGAGCGACCATTCAAGTGTACAATCTGTGATCGCGGTTTTACAACAAAGGTAAGTTTTTGAAAAAAAATAAAAAAAAGATATAAACAGACGAAATTCCATAATTTCATTATTTTTTATTGAAAATTTTATTTTGCTTGGCTTTTTAATTTGATTTTTTTAATTTCCTTTTTTGCTTTTAATTTTACCCACTCAAACTAAAAACTAAAATTTACTAAAATTTTTTCCGTTCTTCTTTCTCTTTAATTTTCCGCAGGGTAACCTCAAACAGCATATGCTGACACATAAAATACGGGATATGGAGCAGGAAACATTTCGAAATCGTGCAGTAAAGTATGTAAGTGTTCCAATAATACACTCCTACATTTTTCATACACACATATCGAACAAAAATAAACAGTCACATGCACATATGCACATAAATAACACACCGAGACCATCTTAATCCTAAATTTACCCCCTAATCTGAAAGCTTTAATAAACTCGAAATTGGAAAACGGGTCCTAATTGATTGACAATTTAAAACTTTAACTTTAACTTTTAATTTCGATCACTTTGAAATCGGACATAATTTTTTAGTAACATAGAAATTAGAAATCAGTTTTTGGCCATAAAAAAAGCGAACATAAATTTTTCTTATTTCAAAACACTTTTTGGTCATTTAAACACTGAAAGTAAATATTTGTTAATTAGTAAGTTGAACATACATTTTTGGACATTAAAACCTGGACATAATTTTTTGATTATTTAAAACTGAAAGCGAATACATAGCTACTTAATATGCTGGGCATACAATTTGGGACATTGAAAACTGGACATACCTAAATTGTTGGTAATTTAAAACTTAAAGTAAATAGGGATTAATTAATAAGTAGGGCATATATTTTTGGGCATTAAAAAGTGGACATGATTTTTTTTGTAATTTAAATTTGAAAGTAAATAGTTTTACAAGTTAAGTTGGACATACATTTTTGGACATTAAAACTGGCCATAATTAATTGGTAGATAGTTGATAACTAATAAGTTGGGCATATATTTTTGGACATTAAAAGTGGCCATATTTTTTGGTAATTTAAAACTGAAAGATAATGTATAGTTGTTAATGTGGATAATGCAAAAAATGATGTTCAAATTTTATTGTCCAAAAATGTAT
>NW_023458560.1:58651893-58656301 GCF_013731165.1 Rhagoletis pomonella
AAATAATGTTTAATATAAAATAGAAAATCTGAAAATCTTGCAACGTAACGCTTAGCGCGCCACGGAAAAATTGTTAAAGCAGGTGTAAATGAGCGTCGCCACGGACATAAAACCTAACAAGCTGGAAAATTAGGTCCCTCAGCGTAGATCATCGGCAAAGCGGAAAGCGTGGCGGACACAGACTAACCACAGCACAGTACTTGTAAGCTGAAAACCGCAGAGGCTTGTAACTAACTAACTAATGCCGCACTGCCGCCGACGAGGCGCGACCGCGCGCTTGCTTGCGATCGCTTGACCAACAGGGCTGCTAAGGCGACAAGTGACTGGCTGGTTATATGGTTGACTTACTGACTTTCAGGCTTTCAAGTGCCCACATACAAACAACGATTACTAATAACTTGCTTTCGTGTCCACTTGCTTTTCGCCATTTAATGAAGAGTTGGCAGCAGCAAAGACAAAGCGTTTGGTAGAAAAAAGTTTTTTATTTAAAGAAAAATCGCATAAACTAAAGTGTAAGAAAGAAAGAAGCTTAAAGCTCGTGTTTTTATTTGTTTTGTTTTTTCGTCGTTTTGCGCAGACGCTAACTGCTTGCCATTGCCATATTGACTTGTCATAATCGTGCCATATTTATGTGCTTATACATTCAATAAATTGTTGCTTTTCGTTAGCTGCTGGAGTTGTTGCTAATTCTTGTTGTTGTTGTTGTTGATGATGATTAAACATATGTTACAGTTAACAATGTGCGCTGTGCCTTTAAACGGCGATTCATGCGAATCTCGAACAGGATTTAATGGTCATGGGAATGTTAAGGAAATCGATGAACAGCTACAGTGTTTCAGAGGAAGTCAAAATTTTTTGAATTTTTTTTTTTTCTTTTTTTTCCGATTTTGCTTTTTCATATAGACAACTTTTCCATCCAATTTTAATAAAATTTCGTACATAATTTTTAACAGTCTAAGACATTTTTTGCAAAGTTTTCTTTTTTATTTCTTAAAATACGTAATTTTTACTTCGTATGAAAATACTAGGATTTATTTAAGAATTGAAATTGATTGATCGATAAAATTTGCTGTTTACATAGCAATGGCTTTGTTGATGAATAAAAGATGCAGTACCCATACCAAATAACCGATGATTAACCAACAAATAACCAATCAACAAGAAAGATATTTAAAGGCCATAGGATTAAATTTAAAAAAAAAACAGAGTACTAAATACCCAATATATATGTATATGTACGCATGTATAACCGACGTGTAACCGGTACATAACCGATAAATACCCGATAGCTAACAGAACAAAAAATGTTAAATATCTGTTTAAATAAAAATCTTCATTATGCGAAATAACTAATATATAACAGGTTACGTGTACATAACCGGCAAGTAACCGGTACATAATCCATAAATAACCGATTGACATAATTTGATATTTAAAGACCATATTGAATACAAAATTTGAGGGTACTGAATAAACAATGCCTGTACATAACCGATGACTTCCCCGAAGATAACCGATCATTGACACTGAGTAAAGTTAAAAAGATATAATTTTTTTTCGGAACGAGTTTTCGTCATCTCTTTTCAAGCCTAAGCGATTTTGGTCGAGTCCAACAAAGCACGCCGATAAGGAATCTACGCATAACCGATCGATAAAGTTAAATAAGAGATTTCCCACCGTTTGAACACCAATGCATTACCGATAACAAACCGGTACATGACCGACAAACAACGATCAGATAATAGTTCGCTAAAATTAGGTAAATTTAAATAAAGCTCTTTGCGTTATAATTAGAAAATTTCAGGGCATCAAATAACCAATCCATAACAGGTAGATAACCGGTAGATAACCGATCGGCAAAAGTGAGAAATTCTAAACAAATCGTTTTTGTTGATTTTCGAAGAGAACAAAATATAGTCAACGCCTACAGATGACAAAAATGCCTCATCTTCCTTATTGGTTCGGTAATCGCTTGAACAATTGTGGCTGAAAAAAAAAATTTTAAATGCAAAATTTCTAATATTGACCAAAGGCAACAAATAACTTTCGAAGAAAAAACTGTCCACACTTTTTTTAATTGGAGCTAATCGTAGATAGATAACCAAAATAATAAGATTTTGAAGGAAAAACGTTAAATAAACTGATAACTGATCGAAACATAAGAGGACAATTTCAAGAGAAAGTGTTTTGAGGAGGAAACTATGAATTTTATAATATTTACTAACCAATCCATTATAAAAGAAACTCTCAGTCAAGCTATCTCAACCTACTTAAATCAAACAGTCACAACTCCAAAAATTCCAAATGTTCAGGAGAGTCAAAAAATGCTGTTGATGGTGCGCAAGCGACGCACGTAAAACAAAAACAGTCTTAATAATATTTTTCCAGTTAAAGAAGACGGCGATGAAAAAGAAACTTTGGCGAACTTTAGATACTAAATATGTATATGGCCTGCGAACTATTTTATGGAAAGAAATAAATTTTGAAAAAAATTTAGTTGCGACTGTTTTTGATTTAGGGTGCGATAAATAAAGAGGTCTCCCAAGTCTCCAGGGACGTTGGATATCTTCCATCAACCACGCTGCTCTAAACACTCAACCACTCCCATTTGAGGCCTTTTAGAGGAGTTTCTATGTTTAGTTTTTCCCTCTTTTTAAATTAAATTTATTAAAAATAAATAAATGAACATAATTTGCAAACAATATCATTTTGAATTTCATTGCCAATTAGCTGATCGCATCTGTACATATATGTTTTAATTTAATTTGCTTTTTAGAAACTTATTTTATGTATTATTCTTTTTTCATTAAATTTTTTGTCCTAATTTAATTTTCTTTAAATTTGTGGATGTTCTTTTAGAAAGAAAAATTTTGTTTAATGCTTTTAGTTTTAAGGAACTTATTTTATTTTTTCTTTTGAAATAAATTTCTTTTTTTAGTTCTCTTTTAGTTTTTAGATTTCATTGTTTAAAAAAAAAAAATATTTTTTTAAATTATATTCAATTGCTAGAAACTATTTTAATTTGTTTCCTTCTTTAATTTAATTTGTTTTTCTGTTGTTAATTTCACTTTCAGAAGCTCGGCCAAACACTAACATATGTGTAAGCGCCAATCTATTATTATTAGTATTATTATTATTATTATTATTAATTTCACTTTCTTTTAATTTTTAGATTTATTTTTTTTTTTAAGAAAAGTATGTTTTTGTTTAATTTAATTTTTAGGATCTTAATTTATTTTTTTGGCTTTTTCAATTTAACTTACTTATAATTTTTAGATTTTGTTTTAAAATATTGATTTTTTATTTTGTTAACATTTAAGTACATATTATTTTCTTCTTTTTTGATTTTTCCCCTAATTTAATTTTTGATTTTATTGTTTTAAAAAGAAAACAAATTTTTTAATTTTTATATTTTTTTTTAATTTTGCTTTATTTGCATTTTATTTTATTTTTTATATTATTTTCTTTTATTTATTAGTTTTTATCATTTAATAAATATATATGTATTTTTAAATTTAATTAAATTTTTAAAAAACTTATTGCTAAAAGTTGAAAAACATAAAGCTAAGGCCGCCTCGTTAGCAGATCTTTCAATTAGTCTTTCGAAAAACAGTAAAGAGCTTTCAAAATAGTTGCCAGAATTGACAATACTTAGTCTTACGAGAGACTCCACTGTGCTTGCGCGTCGTCTTAGCTAAAAACTACTATAAAAATAGATGCTATAATATTTTTTTTTATTGTTTTTTACAAAGGCATTTTTTTTTTTTCTTAAAAAGCAAGAACTGCCTAGCTGCTACTCATGTTACTTGCACCTGAGCCCAGAGCCCACAGCCCGTTTGGTGTGACCATTACACCTGTTTGCTAACCTACTGCCGCTTCTGCTGCAGCTACATACGAATACTAAGCCATTGTTGCGCTGGCTGGCCGCCAGCTGCGTTATGGTGGTACTCGCTTTGGTTTGACTTTTTAGCAGGCTGGGCTGTGGTGTGGTAGCCTTGCAACATGTTTGTCGCGCGCATTTGGCATGCGGCATGCGGCATACGGTTGCAGTGAAACTATTCGCGGACGAAAAATTAACAGCGTTAACAGAAAAGTTCAAGTCGGAATGTAAAAATTCTGTTGAATTTAATGTTGATAACATAATACAATGTTGAGCAACATGAAATGTGATGTCTTTGTGAGCAAATAAACGAAAATATGGTAAATCTTCACATAATTTTCATTAATTTGTAATTTTTGTTAAATCTTTTATCTTGTTCTCCTTTTATCAAGATGCAAATACAATTTAAAATAATGATAGTTTGGCATAAAGTTTACACACATATGTATGTACATGCATACATATACTGGCAATCAAAAGTGAGTGCATGGTGTTTTTTGCTTAATATTTGCAATGTTTTTCAATTAA
>NW_023458560.1:58656401-58668764 GCF_013731165.1 Rhagoletis pomonella
TTTTTTCTTCTTTCTGCTTCTTCTCTTTTTTATGCTCGTCATCGTGCAAGTTCAGATGATACAAGCGATCAGGAGGAGAATGGTGCTTGCTGTTCACCCATTGCTAGTCAAGAAGTGGCTAGTAACAACACAACAGACCCTGCTACAACAGCAACAACAATGACAGCTTTGGATGTGCTTGCTACGCCGTTGCACAGCGCAATTGGCAATGATTTGTCCGTTGCGGCGGCACAAGTGCAAGATCGCACACAAAGCGCAGCCGATTTGGCTGAAAATAGCACAACAACAGAAGCCGATACGGCTGCTGCCGCTGCTGCTGCGCACGACGTTGCGCTCAACGAAGATCACAATCACAACAACACCAGAAACAGCAATAGCAACAGCAGCGCCAATAGTTTTTTGATGTCCGGTGCATCGCCAACGCGCCTAGAACAAGCGCGCGGCACAACGCCTGTGGAGCGCTTACTACAGTTGAAATCACTTGCTGATGCGGCGGTGGTAGCGAAAACAATGGCAGGTGGCGACAGCGCAGCGTCAGCAATTAGCGCAGCCGGTTCACCAGCATACAACACATATCCGACAGATAAAGCTTGTGTTACAAACAACAGCAAATTTGATTCACCCACACACATGGATATGGAAAAGCAAGCGAAATCGCAGCTTTATGCGGCAGTAGGCGCTGCAAAAAAGCGGCGCGCGTCAGCGATGGAAGATGAGGACGACAATGGGGATGAAAATGAAGCAGCAGATGGAGATGGAGCGGAAGAAGCGCAAGTTAAACCAGCTGCAGAAAGATTGGCGTTGAAGCAGCTAACCAGCGAATTACCAGCTAATTTAGCGACACCAAAACCCAGTGGCTCGGTGAGCAGCAATGCAATGGCTGCAAGCGAGTCAGATGACAACTTAGCAAATCCCATTTCTGCACCACTAACGCCCACCTCAAGCGCGCTCGCCACATTGCCACAAGCCGCTGCTGCCGCTGCCGCTTTTGGAGCTGCGCCCGTCAATTTCGAAGCCATACAGAATATGCAAATGGCTATCGCGCAATTTGCGACCAAGACGATAGCGAATGGCGCGCAGGGTGGCGATAATGACGCAGCAATGAAACAATTGGCATTCTTGCAGCAAGCGCTTTTCAATTTGCAACAACAACAACTCTTTCAAATACAACTCATTCAACAGCTGCAATCACAGCTGGCCATGAATCAGCCGAAGGGGTCGAGCGAAGGAGCAGACGCTGGCGACTGTGAGGAAATGGAAGAGGAACGCGAAGATGGCGAGGAGGATACGTATGAGGAGGAAGAGCGCATTGCTGAGATGGAATTACGACAGAAGGCGGAGGCGCGCATGGCTGAAGCAAAAGCGCGACAGCATCTTATCAATGCCGGCGTGCCGCTGCTTGATGAAAACGCCGACGGCACGACAAAGTCGAGTACATCAGGCGGGGCTAGCGGTTCCTCCGTAGCGGCAGAGTCACTCAAGCGCAAGCGCGAGGATGATGAGGATGCAGACGCCTTCAGCGTTGCTACCAGACGCATGAACGTAGAGGTGGCGACGCGTGCGAGCGCAGAAGGCGCGCGTTTGAGCGGAAAAATACCAACATCATCGGATGCGCTGAGCAAACTGAAAGCGCTCGAGAATATGCCGCTGCCTTATGGTTCGCATTTGGCGTCGACCATTATTACCAATCATGATGACCTGCCTGAGCCCAACTCGCTAGAGATGTTGCAGAAGCGCGCGCAAGAGGTGCTGGATTCCGCCTCGCAAGGCATACTCGCGAACAATATGGCAGATGAGTTTGCGTTTCGTGATAAAAATGGCGAAGGCAAGAACCGAAATGAGCCATTCTTTAAGCATCGCTGCCGCTTCTGCGGCAAGGTGTTCGGCTCTGATTCGGCGCTACAAATACACATACGTTCGCATACTGGCGAGCGTCCGTTCAAGTGCAACGTCTGCGGCAGCCGTTTCACCACCAAAGGTAATCTGAAAGTGCACTTTCAGCGACACGCACACAAGTTCCCGCATGTACCGATGAATGCCACGCCCATACCCGAGCACTTGGACAAGTTCCACCCACCGTTGTTGGATCAAATGTCGCCGGATAGTACGCCGACGCATACGCCGGCAGCGTTGCCACAACAAATGCCCCAACAGATGCCGCCAGTATCGCTGCCGTTACCTTTTCCGCCAATCGCTGCCTTTCCCGGACTTCCCGGTCTGTATCGGCCGCCCATGGAGCTGCTGAAGTCGTTGGGCAATGCGGGTTTCCCAAATCCATTCTTTCCGCATATGCCGCCAGCTGGGCAGTCACGCGCGGAAGCGCCAACGGCTCGGCATGCATCCAAGGAGAGTAACCAGGATTTGCCAACTGATTTGCGTAAGTCCTCGGCATCCAATTCACCCGAACTGCCAGTCAAGACTGAAATCACAGAAGAGGAAAAAAAAGAAGTTCGAGCGGAAGCGCAGAAGGCAACCACGTCACGGCCATCGGAGAGTGCAAATGTTGCCACATCGCAGGACGCAGCGAAAGCCTTGGACATACAAATCAAAGAGGAACGAATCGATACGGATTCGCAGGACGAAGAGATGGAACGCGCAGACACACCACCAGTACAGCGTTCGACATCACCTGCACGCACCTCCTTATCACCTTCTCAGAGATGCGCCAGCGCGCCCTTCACACCTCCAACGCCCACATCCAGGCCATTGGCGTTGCCACCTGTTGTACAGCCAGCGCAACCACCCATATCTAGGCATCCGCATCCCTCGCCAGGCGCCCACAACCACATCGATCACCTGCCCACATCCGGTCAGCTGCCGCCATCTTTGCACCACCGCAACGACTTCTTTGCGGAACGCTTTCCACTGAATTTTTCCAAAAATCTGTCGCCCGAACACCATTCGCCCATACGCTCACCCGCGCACCTACAACACTCGCCATTCTTCAACCCCATCAACCACGAGATGGCGCTGCTACCACGCCCCCACAGCAATGACAATTCGTGGGAGAACTTCATCGAGGTTTCGAACACCTCGGAGACGCTGAAACTGAAGGAGTTGATGAAGAACAAGAAGCTCACCGACCCAAACCAGTGCGTCGTATGCGATCGTGTTTTGTCATGCAAGAGCGCGCTGCAGATGCACTACCGCACGCACACTGGCGAACGCCCCTTCAAGTGCCGCATTTGCGGACGCGCTTTCACCACCAAAGGGAATCTGAAAACCCACATGGCGGTGCACAAGATCCGGCCACCCATGCGCAATTTCCACCAATGTCCCGTCTGCCACAAAAAGTACTCGAATGCGCTGGTCTTACAACAGCACATACGGCTGCATACCGGCGAGCCGACTGATCTCACGCCCGAGCAAATACAAGCAGCCGAGATACGTGATCCCCCACCGTCAATGATGCCGGGCGCCTTCATGAATCCCTTCGCAGCCGCGGCTTTCCACTTCGGCGCCATGCCAGGCGCTGGCGCCGCCATAAGCCACCTGGGCCCACACAATGGCACACTCGGCTCGGAGTCATCGCAGGGCGACATGGATGATAACATCGACTGCGGCGATGACTTTGACGATGATATCTCATCCGAGCACATGTCCAGCGCGCACGACTTGGACGTGAGCGATCGACCGAAATCCAGCAATGACTTCAAAGGCTTGCTCTTCGAACAAAAGCTGCGCATCGATGCCACCGGTGTCGTGAATACCACACCATGTCCGCGTTCGGCTGCCAGCAATGCCAACTCGGTGAACTCCGCGCCAACCAGCCCCAGTTCGGGCGCGCCGCGTCACTGCTCCACACGCATCAGCTCGCCAGCGCGCTCCATGTCCGAAGCTTCACAAGGTGCTCTAGATCTAACGCCACGCGCCATACCAATGCAACAAATCAACAGCAGCAACAGCTCACGTTCGCCAGCGCCGACGTCTGCAGCTCCTCAGGCTGCTGTGGGTGGTCGAAAATCGCCCACGCCACCGGTGCGCAACAGCAGCGCCAATAGCAGCACAGCACGAAGCCCCACATCGGCGCCGACGCAAAGGTCGCACCCACAACGGAGTCCTGCAGCTGCTCTCACCTCACCGCTGGTACCACCATCGGCTGTCGACTGCCTGCCGCCAGTGCTGCATCACCACCTGCAGCAGCAACACCAGCATCTAATGCAACAGCAAGCGGTAGCAGCAGCGGCGGCGCATGCGCAAGCTCAAGCGCAGCACCATCATCAACAGTTGCAGCAGCATGCCGTCGCCTTGCATGCCGAACAGCTAAGGCGCGAACACCAAATCAAGCAAGAGCAGCATCAGGCGGCGCATCAGCAACATATGCGTCAACAACAACAGCAGCAGCAGCAGGAAGCGGCGCATGCGTCGGCACATTCACCACATCAGCTTTCGTTGCCGCCACCACACTTGGCGCATCATCTGCAACAACAGCAGCAACATCAACAGGCGGCGGCAGCAGCAGCGGCGGCGCAACAACAACAGCCCGCAGGCTGCCTACCACCACAGGGACCACAGCCACCCAATCCATTGGTTGCAGCGCGTCCGCCCTTCGGCATGTTTCCCAACCTGCCGCTCTTCCCGCCGGCCACAGCACAAACGATGTGCTCGGCAATGAATACGATTGCGCAGTCGGTAATGCCGGCGGCACCGTTCAATCCACTTGCACTTTCCGGTGAGTACCAAGTTTTTAATTGCTTGCTCTATGCAGTACATTGACCCACTTTTAGGTGGTTAGCATTCGTTTTTTTAGTGAAATTATTTATTAGCTATGCTCAGTTGCGCATGCGTAACTGGTATTTGTGGCTATAAATTTGAGTTTAATTAGCTTCATCTTTTCAATTAATTAATTAAATGAGGATTTTGCTTTATTACCATGCATATCTGTGTGTGTGTGTGTGTGTATATATGTACCCTGCAGGGAATCCGCGGACTAGTGAATCAAATTTCTAGTTCCGTACTAGGTCTTTATCGCCAAAAAGGAACTAGTCCGAAATGAACTAGATCCCCACCAGTCCAAAATCGGCGAAAAGTGGTACTTTTAAAATACCAATTTTTTCAGTTTTTTTTCTCTAGAAATCGATATCTAAAGTGACGAATTTAGAAATGGTTCGGAACTATAGAAAAAGGGATGCAGAACGAACTAGATCTTATTTGTCGAATTTAGAACAAGTTCGGAACTATAGAAAAAGGGATGCAGAACGAACTAGATCTTATTTGTCGAATTTAGAACAAGTTCGGAACTATCGAAAAAGGGATGCAGCGGGGGCTATTCTGCGCTTCGCAGATGCTTTTTCATAGCTTTCACAAAACAAAAATTTGTGTTAACATTTCAACATCTTGGGACCGTCTGGAATCTAAGAAATAACAGCGAGCATGTCTGCAAACTCAGCTACAGCTAAAGGTATGTAAACGTACATTTCTTACAATCATTCAAACAAATTTAATTTCAAATTGAAAACACATTTCTTCCAAAATAACTTAAAATCGCACACACGGAAGAACAAAAAAAATTGAAGAATCATGATACTTTTTGCTTTCGTCTGTCGATTTTGAAACTGGTTCGGAACTATAGAATTTAGGACTTGTTCGGAACTATCGAAAAAGGGAAGCAGCGGGGGGGTAATTGACACTTCCTAGGACATCGCCATGTTAAATTCGCCAGTTGCCTGCATGCAAAAGAGATTTATCGCCACCAGTACTGGGTCTAAATGTACTAGAAGCGCCCCAGTTCAGAACTAGAGATTTTCCCCACAGGGTAGCTTGGCCGTTCAAGATTTTAATGCGTTTTCAATTTTCTTTTTTTGCGAAAAAATTTCGCTTTATAGGCGTGCGAGGGAGCACCACCTGCGGCATCTGTTTCAAAACATTCCCCTGTCATTCAGCTTTAGAAATTCATTATCGCAGTCACACTAAGGAGCGACCATTCAAGTGTACAATCTGTGATCGCGGTTTTACAACAAAGGTAAGTTTTTGAAAAAAAATAAAAAAAAGATATAAACAGACGAAATTTCCTAATTTGATTATTTTTTATTGAATTGAATTTTTTTAATTTTCTTTTCCTTTTTTACTTTTAATTTTACACACTCAAACTAAAAACTAAAATTTACTAAAATTTTTTCCCGTTCTTCTTTTTCTTTAACTTTCCGCAGGGTAACCTCAAACAGCATATGCTGACACATAAAATACGGGATATGGAGCAGGAAACATTTCGGAATCGTGCTGTAAAGTATGTAAGTGTTCCAATAATACACTCCTACATTTTTCCTACACACATATTGAACAAAAATAAACAGTCACATACACATATGCACATAAATAACACATTGAGACCGTCTTACACTAAGAAATGGCCCAAACATTTAAACCCTCAATCAGAAATCTGAAAACTGGTCCATTTAAAAGCTGAAATAAATATTTGTTAATTAATAAGTTGAACATACATTTTTGGACATTAAAACTTGTACATAAATTTCTGATTATTTAAAACTGATAACAAATAGTTAATTAATATGCTGGGCATACACTTTGGGATATTAAAAACTGGACATACCTAAATTGTTGGTAATTTTTTTAAGTAAATAGTTGTTAATTAATAAGTAGGGCATACATTTTTGGGCATTAAAAAGTGGAAATAGTTTTTTGGTAATTTACATTTTAAAGTAAATACTTGCTAACTAATAAGTTGTACATACATTTTTGGACATTAAAAATGAACATAATTTTTTGGTAGCTTAAAACTGAAAGTAGATAGTTGTTAATTAATAAGTAGGGCATACATTTTTGGAATATAAAATTTTAACATCATTTTTAGGTAATTTAAATTTGAAAGTAAATAGTTGCTAACCAATAAGTTGGACATAAATTTCTAGACATTAAATACTGGACATAATTTTTTGCTAATTCAAAAGTAAATAGTTTTTAATTAATAAGTTGGACACACACATACACACACATCAATTTTTGAACATTAAAAACTGAAAATAATTTTTGGTAATTTAAAACTGAAAGTTAATAGCTGTTAATTAATAAGTTGGACATAATTTTTTTGGCAATAAAAACTGGACATACATTTTTGCAAATGAAAAACTGGACATAATGTTTTGCTAATTGAAAAACTGAAAGTAAATAGTTGCTAATTTATAAGCTGGACATGAATCTTTGAACATTAAAAACTGGACACAAATTAACTTGTCTTTTAAAAATTGCACATAAATAACATTAATGTAAAAACTTGGCATGAAATATTAATTTCGAAAATGGATATACATTTTCGGCTACTATTTAAAAAATGTGCAAAAACTTTTGGTTATTTAAAAATGTGGAATACATTTTTGAAAATTTAATTACTGGAAATTTCAACATCCATTTTTACTAATATAAAAATGGTCACAAATTTTCGGTCACTAAAAGTTTGACAAAAATTTTTGGGCCCTTAAAAACTAGATCTAGGTTGTTGGCCATTAAAAGGAGGACATAATATTTGGACATTTAAAAATGCGTATAAATTTTCGAAATTTAAAAACTGCATATAAATTTTTGGTTATGTAAATATTTGAAATAAAATTTTGGTACTATAAAAACTAGACACGTATCCTGGGTAATTTAAAAACCGAATACAAATTTTTAGACAACTATAAATTGGTACTTAAATTTTTGGGTAAATAAAATATTAAAAAAAAATAGGCCTAAACTTTGTTGATCGGCTGTAAGTTTAAGCTAGGCTTAATTAAGCTGTAAGATCTAAATAAATAAATACAGCGTGGATAACTGTTACCCAGGGTTTTTTGAGAAATAAAAGGGTCCTTTATAGATTTTGCGAAAAAAGTATTTTATTATTAATATTCCACAGATTCTTCTTTAGTTCTATTAATTAGTTTTTAAATTTTAATCCTTATTTACATTTGCCAGCAGTGTAAACTTTGAGAGAAAAGTTCATATGGCACGCTTGAATGCCTTTGTGAGTAAGTGCCAGCAAAGTGAAACGAAAGAATAATCAAGGCATTAACCTGCTAAACCACTACCTATCACAAATGAAATTGAGGAGGTGCATGAGTCAGTTGAATTTTCCTCATTCTCATTGCTGAACTTTCTGCAGAGAGAATTCTTTGGCATTCGCTATTGCTAAGGCATCGCTTGCCAGCAGTGTTGGCGTTTTGATCCATATACTTCAAAAGTGATACGTGTTTGTGCAAAGTTTCGGAAGATACTTTATTTTTTCTCTCATTTCGCGAGATACTTAAATCTTTCGCGTAGTACAAATTTTGATACATGTTAAAGAGAAAATATTTATGTATGTATGCAGTGGTAGCCTTAAAAATTTGATTTGGGTCAAATAAGCTTAAAGAAAAATGCTTTAAATGAACTACGTATAAAGAGTTGACTTCATTCAATATTTATCACCCTAGGTGCGTTTGGGCTGCCATATCCCGCAAATTATATTTAGGATCTGTGAGTGTACGTGTAAAATTTTTTATTAAAATACTTTCAGGAGCGGTTGTCTGCAGTATGGACAAAGTTCACGATTTACACAGCGCACTTTCATATGGCATAATTCTTTATATTCATTTATCGAGGGCTTATATTCAATACCTTCTATCTGCAATTTTCACAAAAATGAGATTCTGATACAAAAATTCACCTAAGACTTAACTATCATCGGTGATATTAGTGCTGACCTGTATAATGCTTGACAGAAGAATTTGCTATTAAATTGCAATGTCAGAATTAACATCAGTGATGACAGGTAGATAAGTCCCAGATGGGTTCTAACATTACAAATTAGTTTTTGTGAAAATTTCAGATAGATGGTATTGAATATAAGCCCTCGTTATGCATTTGAGAACTTAAGAATTTTCAGTTGTTGAATGCTACATTTTCGTTTGTTTATTTATTGAACTACGGCGTTAATAGACACCTCGATTTCATTTGGTCCATTCCCAACTTAGCTTCCCTTAAGGACATAACCAGAGTACTCATACTAAATTTGCTCAGATGTACTTATTGTAAATCTACCACTTGGTATAAGTGGGCACTCCAATTCAGTGCAAATGAGTTTGATGAACTGAGTAAGGAAATGTCAGCCTGCGAAACAACTGAAGAACTAGTATGTCCGGTTGTGAGGTCTCTACTAGTATTTTCATACTCCGCATTTGGTTTACCGCTCAGTAATTTGTGCTTTGGAAGATGATCTGCTACAATACAGGAGATTCAGTTCTCTATTTACGGACCTTTTTCTTGCAGTTCATTGGTGATATTGTTAGCTACTAACGTACACTGCTCTGCGCATAATCTGGCTGGCGTTTCCATACTCTACAATACCTCATCCATTGTCTACTGTTCGATCTTAGCAGGAAGAAGAGCTAAAGTGCTCCAAAAAAAAATCTTCGAAGACGTCGACGGTAGCGGAAGCAAACGCATGGGGACTACATGAGGTTTATTCGACTTCAAACTGGTTTTCAGGATAGTTAATTTCCTTGCGGAGTCTAATAGAGCCCTTCTTTTTGAGTAGTTGCCTACTCCATTGCTTTTAGACCACGAAACATAGAGTGGATTGCATTTAAATATAACACTATTCTCTTTTGTAGTGCAAATTTGTTCTTTCAACCAGCATAACAGGTTGTTATTTGTGAGAGAGTAGTGAACAATATTAAGTGGTTTGATATTCTCTCCCAACTTAAACGCTTGAAAAGCATACAGTTTCGTAAATCGTAGTATTGTTTATGAATTCTCCTAAATCTTCATACAATTGTCATATAAAAAATAATATATAATAATAAAAAATTTCAGTAAAAAAAACTCCGATGTTCTTTGCAGCAAAAATAAGTTATTCCAAAAAGTTTATGATTAAAATCGGTCCAGTAGTTTGCGAATTTAGCACGAACAAAAAATTATTTTTTTATTGCCTTATTTCGTATTAAAACAGTTTATGAATTACTGTATGTATTGTGTTTTATTAATCTTTTAATTTTTCGTAATAAAGCTTGTAAGATTGAATTTAATATCATTTCTCTTATATCACTTCTTATTAGCAATGAAATAGCTACTTTCTTCATTTCAATTTCGTTTAATAATAATTAATTTTAAGTAGGTAGTCATAACCTTCATGTCCATCTAACCATTTAATCACGAATTGCACAGACACACACAAACACAATTGTTCTATTGAATATTTATGATTTTTTTCACCTTCAACCTCACTCACCTGTATATCCGTTCTCTTTTCTTTACTTTTTCCAGATGAGTGACTGCAAAGAAGGCTATGAGTAGTGAGACCATTGCGTTCGCTTAGAAAAGATAACAAGCAAGTAGCAAGCAGTTTAAATGAAAAAAAAATTAAATAAAATTAAAAACATTGCAGTTAAACCTGGTCCACGCTACCACTAATTAATATCCACAAAAGTCACCAAATCAAGAAGGGTGCGCACTCTGCTGCGTCTTACTATGCACAGTGCTCAGAGTACTGCGTTTGCCGGTTTGACGCTGGCGACTTTTTGTTTGCAATGTACGCGTAAGTTTATTGGCTTAACTAAGTTTTTTTTTATCTCCATGTAAATATTGTATGTATGTATGTAAAGTGAAAATGTAAGCAACAAATGAAATGTTGTAAGGAGTTAAATAAAGGAACATTTTGTTTATATCGCTTAGTAATGATCTCAGCATTGGGCCTGGTTGGCTGCTATGAAAATGGAACGAGCTTAGAAGTAAATTGAAAAAATCATAAAACTCATTTCTACCTCTGGCATTTAAAGAGTGCATCGAAACAAAAGTGAAAGAAAGTTAAGCAGCCAGCAAAATAAAATCCAAAAAGAAAATTCACCTGCTTGACTGCGATAGTCTGGATTTTTTGTTGCCAATGAAATACACAATGAAAATATTTTGATTATTTTTTTTAAGAAAACAAGTAAAGGAAATTAAAAAAAGGCTAATAACTATTACAAAAAAAAAAACAGCCATGTGGGGAAAAACAGCTTTATGGCAAGTGTTTAGGAGTCAGTTGCGCTGATGTGTTGCTGTTGCCTGCCTGCAAGCCAGACATCTTAGCTACTCAGCTTGCCTTCATTCATTTTAATTTTGCTGTGCGAACTCTAAAAAATTTATAGTTTTATTGAAAGCTGTTAACGGTGTATATTTTCCTTTCTTCTATTTTTTATTGCTCGTCATTGTTGCCTTGTTACTATATAGTATATATGCACATACATATTTACTAGCTGTTATCTGTTGCAATTGCGGGCTGCTTAATAGTTCGTTCCATTTTCCAAGCGTTGGTCCTCAAATATCTCTTTTATTTTTAAAAAATACCTACATACATATATATGTATATAATTTAAAGCATAAAAATGATTTCCAACTACAAACAAACTAATATCTACACAAACTGTGAATGAAATTTAAAAAAGGGAAACTATTCAAAACGAATCGTATCCGAAGAATTTTGCAATCGAGATTTGTATGAACTAACTAATTCAAAAAGAAAATAAAAATTTATTCAAATAAAATTTAAAAAGTGATAAACATTAAAAAGTAAAGCAAAAAATTAAACAAACCCGTAGAATAAAGCTATAAAGGTACAAAGTAAAAAATAAATTAAAATGTAATAAAAACTTACGCAAATTAACCCAAATATTAAAAATAATATGGGATACAAAAAAAATTAAAATATTAAATAAAATATACAAATAAAAAATAAATAAAAAAGTTAAAAACAAAATAACAATAGTAAAACAAGAAATTATATAAAAATAAAATTAATTCAAATTATAATAGGTAATAAGGGAGTAAAGTAATAAATGTAAAAAATAAGATTAAAATTTAATAAAATAATAAAAAAGTTAAATTCAAATGTAATTACATAATTAAAAAAATAACTAAAATAAAATTAAATGAATTGAAATGAAAAAATATCAGTTAATATAAAACAAAAAAAATTAAAATATTAAGAAAAAAATTAAATAAATAAAGTAAATTGCAGTATAAAAATAGAAATAACATTTAATATTGATTAACACAAAAAAATGAAATGAATGAAACACGTAAAACGCGTAACTTAATTAAATTTAAAATAAAATGTAAGCTAAAATGAAAAAAATAAAATAGTAAAAATTTAAAAGAAATACAAAAAAATTAAAATAAATAAAACGGCCTAGAGCTCAATAAAAATTGTTGAATATAATAAATAAAAAAATTTAAAAAAATATTAATGAAATAAAATAAGGATACATAAATTTATAAAATAAAAATTTGATAAAGATAATAAAATAAAATGTGATACACTAAAAAAGAGAAAACTAAAAATAAAAAATCAACAAAGAAAATAAACTAAAAAATGAAAATAAATCAAAAGTAAAATAAAATAAAATTATATTA
>NW_023458560.1:58668864-58673185 GCF_013731165.1 Rhagoletis pomonella
TTTTTGGACAATAAAATTTGAACATCATTTTTTGGTAATTTAAATAATAATAAGTTGGATATACATTTTTGGACATTAAAAACTGTATATAATTATTTTTTAATTTAAAACCGAAAGTAAACAGTCGTTAATTAATAAGTTGGACATAAATTTCTTGACATTAAACACTGGACATAATTTTTTGGACATAAATCTTTGGACATTAAAAACTGGACATACTTGTTTTGCCATTTAAAAACTGGGCACAAATTATTTTGTCTTTTAAAATTGGACATACATAACATAAATGTAAAAACTTGGCATAAAATGTTAATTTCGAAAATGGATATAGTACATGGAAACACAGCGCACGTTCATATGGCATAATTCTTTATATTCATTTATCGAGGGCTTATATTCAATACCCTCTATCTGCAATTTTCACAAAAATGAAATTCTGATATAAAAATCCACCTAAGACTTAACGGTCATCGGTGATATTAGTGCTGACCTGTATAATGCTTGACAGAAGAATTTGCTATTAAATTGCAAAGCCATTAAATTAACATCAGTGATGACAGGTAAATAAGTTCCAGATGGGTTCTAACATCACAAATTAGTTTTTGTGAAAATTGCAGATAGAGGGTATCGAATATAAGGCCTCGTTATGCATTTGAGAACTTAAGAATTTTCAGTTGTTGAATGTGACATTTTAGTTTGTTTATTTATTGAACTAAGGATAAATGCTTTACCACAAATGAGGTAACTAGTTGCCTGCACTCGTAAATAGCCTTCGTCGGTACTAGGAAATGTTCCGGAAAACGGCGTTAATAGACACCTCGATTTCTTTTGGTACATTCCCAACTTAGCTTCCCTTAAGGACATAACCAGAGTACTCATACTAAATTTGCTCAACTGAAGAACTAGTATGTCCGGTTGTGAGGTCTCTAGTATTCTGCAGTATTTTCATACTCCGCGTTTGGTTTCCCGCTCAGTAATTTGTGCTTTGGAAAATGATCTGCTACAATACAGGAGATTCAGTTCTCTATTTATGGGCCTTTTTTTGCAGTTCATTGGTGATATTGTTAGCTACTAACGTACACTGCTCTGCGCATAATCTGGCTGGCGGTTCCATACTCTACAATACCCCATCCATTGTCTACTGTTCGACCTTAGGAGGAAGAAGAGCTAAGGTGCTCCAAAAAAATTCTTCGAAGAGGTCGACGGTAGCGGAAGCAAACGCATGGGGACTACATGATGTTTATTCGACTTCAAACTGGTTTTAAGGATAGTTAATTTCCTGGCGGAGCCCTTCTTTTTAAGTAGTTGCCTACTCCATTGCTTTTAGACCACGAAACATAGAGTGGATTTCATTTAAATAGAACACTATTCTCTTTTGTAGTGCAAATTTGTTCTTTCAAACAGCAAAACAGGTTGTTATTTGTGAGAGAGTAGTGAACAATATTAAGTGGTTTGATATTCTCTCCCAACTTAAACGCTTGAAAAGCATACAGTTTCGTAAATCGTAATATTGTTTATGAATTCTTCTAAATCTTCATACATTTGTCACAGCTTTTTAGTTTTAAAATTTCAGTAAAAAAAACTCCGATGTTCTTTGCAGCACAAATAAGTTATTCCAAAAAGTTTATGATGAAAATCGGTCCAGTAGTTTGCGAGTTTAGCACGAACAAAAAATTATTTTTTGATTGCCTTATCTCGTATTAAAAGAGTTTATGAATTACTGTATGTATTGCTTTTTGTTAATCTTTTAATTTTTCGTAATAAAGCTTTGTAAGATTAATTAAATTTAATATCATTTCTCTCTTAGTCCACTATCATTTTATATCATTTCTAATTAGCAATCAAATGGGTATTTACTTTCTTCATTTAAATTTCGTTTAATAATAATTAATTTTAAGTAGGTAGTCATAACCTTCATGTCCATCTAACCATTTAATCGCGAATTGCACAGACACACACACACACACATTTGTTCTATTGAATATTTATGATTTTTTTTCACCTTCAACCTCACTCACCTGTATATCCGTTCTCTTTTCTTTACTCTTTCCAGATGAGTGGCTGCAAAGAAGGCTATGAGTAGTGAGACCATTGCGTTCGCTTAGAAAAGATAACAACCAAGTAGCAAGCAGTTTAAATGAAAAAATAATAATTTAAATAAAATGAAAAACATTGCAGTTAAACCTGGTCCACGCTACCACTAATTAATATCCACAAAAGTCACCAAATCATGAAGGGTGCGCACTCTGCTGCGTCTTACTCTGCACCTCGCTCAGAGTGCGGCGTTTGCCGGTTTGCCGCTGGCGACTTTTTGGTTGCAATGTACGCGTAAGTTTATTGGCTTTACTAAGTTTTTTTTTTTATCTCCATGTAAATATTGTATGTATGTATGTAAAGTGACAATGTAAGCAACAAATGAAATGTTGTAAGGAGTTAAATAAAGGAACATTTTGTTTATATCGCTTAGTAATGATCTCAGCATTGGGCCTGGTTGGCTGCTATGAAAATGGAATGAGCTTAAAAGTTGAGCTATGAAATATACAAATATCTTATATATTTATACATACATAGATAATTGTTTAGCTGGTTCCTGACGGCGAGTATTGACTGTTGATTTCTACTAAAAAAGATGAATGGAAATTTTTCAAATTGAAAAAATCATAAAACTCATTTCTACCTCTGGCATTTAAAGAGTGCATCGATTAGTTTAAAAAGCAGCACAAACAAAAGTGAAAGAAAGTTAAGCAGCCAGCAAAGTAAAATCCAAAAAGAAAATTCACCTGCTTGACTGCGATAGTCTGGATTTTTTGTTGCCAATGAAATATACAATGAAAATATTTTGATTATTTTTTTTTTAAGAAAACAAGTAAAGGAAATTAAAAAAAAGGCTAATAACTATTACAAAAAAAAAA
Organism: Rhagoletis pomonella; assembly: GCF_013731165.1. NCBI lineage: Eukaryota > Metazoa > Arthropoda > Insecta > Diptera > Tephritidae > Rhagoletis > Rhagoletis pomonella. The sequence continues at coordinate 58,671,777 of NW_023458560.1, forward strand.
ACAGCCATGTGGGGAAAAACAGCTTTATGGCAAGTGTTTAGGAGTCAGTTGCGCTGATGTGTTGCTGCCTGCCTGTCTGCCAGCCGGGCATCTTAGCTACTCAGCTTGCCTTCATTCATTTTAATTTTGCTGTGCGAACTCTAAAAAATTTATAGTTTTATTGATAGCTGTTAACGGTGTATATTTTCCTTTCTTCTATTTTTTTATTGCTCGTCGTTGTTGCCTTGTTACTATATAGTATACATATATGCACATACATATTTACTAGCTGTTGTCTGTTGCAATTGCGGGCTGCTTAATAGTTCGTTTCATTTTCCAAGCGTTGGTCCTCAAATATCTCTTTTATTTTTAAAATATACGTACATACATATATGTATATGTACATAATTGAAAGCATAAAAATGATTTCCAACTACAAACAAACTAATATCTACACAAACTGTGAATGAAATTTAAAAAAGGGAAACTATTCAAAACGAATCGTATCCGAAGAATTTTGCAATCGAGATTTGTATGAACTAACTAATTCAAAAAGAAAATAAAAATTTATTGAAATAAAATTTAAAAAGTGATAAACATTAAAAAGTAAAGCAAAAAATTAAACAAAACCGCAAAATAAAGCTATAAAGGTACAAAGTAAAAAATAAATTAAAATGTAATAAAAACTTCCGCAAATTAAACCAAATATTAAAAATAATATGGGATACAAAAAAAAAATAAAATATTAAAAAAAATATACAAATAAAAAATAAATAAAAAAGTAAAAATGAAATATGTAAAATAAAATAAACTAAAAAAAGGTCAAAAACAAAATAACAATAGTAAAACAAGAAATTATATAAAAATAAAATTGATACAAATCAAATTATAATAGGTAATAAAAGAGAAACATAAATGTAAAAAATAAGATTAAAATTTAATAAAATAACAAAAAATGTAAATTCAAATGTAATTACATAATTAAAAAAATAACTAAAATTAAATTAAATGAATTGAAATGAAATGAAATAATATCAATTAATATAAAACAAAAAATAAAATAAAATATTAAGAAAAAAATTAAATAAATAAAGTAAATTGAAGTATAAAAATAGAAATAACATTTAATATTGATTAACACAAAAAAATGAAATGAAATGAAATGAATGAAACAAACTTAATTAAATTTAAAATAAAATGTAAGCTAAAATGAAAAAAATAAAATAGTAAAAATTTAAAAGAAATACAAAAAAATTAAAATAAATAAAACGGCCTAGAGCTCAATAAAAATTGTTGAATATAAAAAATAAAATAAAAAAAAATAAAATGTGATACACTAAAAAAGAGAAAACTAAAAATAAAAAATCAACAAAGAAAATAAAGTAAAAAATGAAAATAAATCAAAAGTAAAATAAAATAAAATTATATTA
>NW_023458560.1:58673285-58680122 GCF_013731165.1 Rhagoletis pomonella
TAAAAAATGAAAATAAATCAAAAGTAAAATAAAATAAAATTATATTAAATATAGTAAAACAAAATAAAATGAATTAAAAGAATGAAATTTTATAAATATTTGTAATAAAGCAAAAAGGGAAATAAAATAAAATATAGTATAACAAAGTAAAATGAATTGAAAAAGTAAAAAATTTTATGAAAGAAATGGAATAAGTAAAAAGTGTATTAAATTAAATTATATTAAATAAAATAAAATAAAATAAAATAAAACAAAATAAAATAAAATAAAATCAAATAAAATAAAACAAAATATAACAAAAGAAAGGAATGCCATAGTATTTGAAGGGCTTTTAAAATACAGTGTGTTTCAAAAAGTGACTCGGTATGTTTTTTCTCTGCTTAAGTTTAGAGAATGCAACTTATGATGCTAAACGGGTAATTGAATGATGCGTGATTTTGAGAAATTATTTTCCGCAAAAAACCGCTCGGACAAAACTTTGAAAAATTAAAACTTTAAAATTTCTATTTACTAACCATCTCAGGACCGTGAACCTGCAGGAAAGAAAGATAATTTTTTTTTTACTTTTTCCAAAAAATTAATAATCAAAATAGCAAAAATGAAATTAATAAAACTCGGAGGGAAAACGGATCCCTTATTCCTCAAGGAGTTAAAGATCAAACACTTATACAATCTGTAGCACTCTTCTGCTAGTAGCAATAGCCCGGAACATTATATTAAGTTCGAAAACATTATCTCATTAGCTTTTCCATTGGAGGCGCAAGAGTTTTTTTGACTTAAAAGACGGATCTCTTCCGGAAGAAACTTTTTAAAGCTTTCTATAGATTTCATACTAGTTCGCACAGAATAAAATCTCTCGAATAATATTCATCAAACAATATTTCCAACAGACTTTTAGAGAATTTCAACGAACATTAAGTATTGAAGAAACAAGCCCATGCATTTTATTCCCAATTTCATTTACAATGGCATAGACGATACAACTCTAGAAAGCTTTAAAAAGCTTCTCCCGCGAGATATGTTTTGGTCGTGACTGCTCAAAGACTATAAATTGCCTTGCAATTAAAGCTAAAACTGAAGAAAATGAAAGTATTTTCCTAGAAATATTAATCGCGCCTTAAAAGTTTCCAGATTTTGGAACTTTTCATATTTTAAATTTTTTTATTATTGTTCGTCAATATTGTTGTCTGTGCGAAATGGAAAATTTTTTTTTCTTAAATAAGCTGTTTTTTGCTGTTTGTTTTTGGCAAAAGGTAAATCAGAATTTCATTCACCTTTTTACAGAAATTTCCAATCATCTGCGTTTATTGAATAAAATTAAATAAAAAAATCTGCGAACAATTTCATACACCCACATAAACATATGACTCAAACAAAATAAAAATGCTATAATAAAAATCATTAAATTCGCAAACAAAATTAAAAAGCATTATAAAAATGCGATACAAAAATAATAAAAATTTGCAAATAGAAAACGAGTAAAACATAGATCAAAAATTTAATTAAATAATAATAAATGTTGCGGCGTAATCAATTTGTCTGTATGTATGTAATAAAAATGTATTTTATGTTAAAACATAAACATATGTGCATATATAAATATATATGTACCTATGCATATGGGTATATATAGTAGATACATACATATGTCCATTAGGGTGCATCACCAAAAAATTTTTTAAGATTCCCGCCAAATATTTAGAAAAATATTAAGATGTATCTGAACTAGACTCATTTATTCGATTAAATTGGCCAAAGTTTTTAAATGTTTTTATGCAGACCTTTGAAGCTTGAAATTTTCTATCATCTGAGTTGATTTAAAAAAATATATATGTTTAAAAACAAATTTTAGAAATTCATAAAAACTAGATTTTTGGAGGTATTTTCAAATAGCTCCAGCTAACGACAATCTAGACATTTGTCCGAAATATTTTGGTGCAAGTCTTAATATGTAATAGATTTTATATTTCCAACGGAAAAGCGGTACAGATTTTTTTTGTGGGGAGTGATGCACCCTAATGTACATATGAATAAAATAAACTTTATAGGTGTAAGAAAATAGCTGTTTTGCGGCCCAAAAATGTACATAGTTAGACACATATACAGTCCTATGTACATATCATTGTATATGAAAAAATTTAATTGAAAATCGAAAAAAAAATCATTTAAATAGTAGGAATCACCAAATTGTGCAATAATAAAAATGAACGAAATTGAAATCCATGCGAAAAGTAATTGCATAAATCAATGTAAAAAATTTACAGAAAAACATACTCGTAATGAAAAAATAAAAATAAAAAAAATAAAGAAAAAAAATGTAATAAAGATCTAAAATATAGGCTTTTTTGTAAATTTTTGCAAGGCTTACGTTTCCTATTGATGTAAAATAAAAAATATCAAATTTTTATAAATTTGTAAATATTTATTTTAGCTTATAAGAGAGAACGATTTTGTTAGGCTAAGTTGACATTTAGCAGATAAATTTGAAAATATCAAAAAAATGAATAAAAATAAAAATTTGTGATATTACACTAAAAACCGATGGGCGAAGGAGGCGAATATAAATTAATACTAAAAATGTGCAAAACAAGCAAAATATCAGAATCAAATCAAAAATGTAAAATAAATAAATTAAAAAGCTACAGACAAATTTTGTAGGTGCAAAAAAACGCAACTAATACATAACACAGCTGTTGCCAACGAACAGCTGCTGATAACCGTTAGCTAACAATGATGAGCTATTGAACAAAAAAAAAAAATAATTCCTTTATCAGCTGCGTGCTATTCAAAGTGTGCTAAATTTTTACACAGACTTTTCTTGAAACTCATTTCTAAGACAAGACCACAAAAGTGAGCACGACATTTACTAAACAGCATAAAAAGAAGTTGTATTGTAATGTTAAAAAAAAATTAATATTTATATATGAATGTAAACTGTATGTAATAATTAGGAATGTATGTATGTATGTAGCTCGTAAATGCAATCACTATATAGATACATATGTAATATTTAGTATAAGTAATTTATTAGTAATTAAAAAAGAACAAAAACATATACCAACTAAATATCTAAATATAAAAAGCTATAGCTATTATTATGTGTGTAAAAATTGATGTAGGCCAAGACCAGATTATAAACAGGTATAAATAAATTAATATGTATAATTAAATATATATACACAAATACACAAAGAAAAATTTGAAGTAAAAAAATAAATCGGAAGTCTTTTATTTAGAAAAAAATAGAAAGAAAGCTAAAAATAAAAGGTAAGTATATGTAGGTACAAAATAAGGTGTACATATATACTTCTTGTCAATATTTTGTCCAGTTTCCGCTGTTGTAAATAATGGCTTGGCATATTCTGGTACAACTTTGGCTTAATTCTTAAACATATTCCATTGACAACTCTCTCCACTCTCTCTCTGTTTTAGTGTCAAAATTAGCTGCTTTATTGTTGCTACTTTTTTCCTCTAAGCTTTAGCTTCATTAACCCTTTCGGGACCCTAGGCCTACGATTAAATATATATTATATATATTATATATATAATGATAACCTTCTGCTATTTTGAAGTCGATAAAAAGTTAGATTTTTTTCTTAAAGAAAAGATAAGGAATTTTTTTTACATTTACATTTCCATTTTTCCCAAATTTTTATCCTAGACATTTTTTCCCCGTTTGGATAATTTTTTCTGCTTTTGGTAAAAAATATTTTTTTATAAATCTGATTTTTTACTTAAAGAATGATAACCTTCTGCTATTTTGAAGTCGAAAAAATTATATTTTACACTTCCATTTAGGCAATTCTTTTTCCTACATTTTCTCCCAGACATTTTTTTCCGTTTGGATATATTTTGCTGCTTTTGGCAAAAATATTTTTTTCCAAAACAGATATTCTAAAAAAAAATTCCAAAACTTACTAATTTTTCCTAACGATTCTTTTTTCTAAATTTTTTTTTTCTACATTTTCTCCCTAGAGATTTTTTCCGTTTGGATATTTTTTTTCTGCTTTTGGCAAAAATATTTTTTTCTAAAACCGATCTCCTAAAAAAAGTGTCCAAAAACAAATCTTTTCTTCTAAAAACTTATCCCTCAAGTGTGCATTTCTTTTGATTTATTTATTTTTTTTCTAAAAATGTTTTTTTCTATAATTATCTTTTTGTTTCTGAAAGTATTTTTTTCTAATTTGTGGTAAATATATCTAGTTTGTGTAAAAATATTTTTTTTTAATTTTATGATAAAAAAGTTAAAGAAATAGAGGCATATTACAAAAAAACATAAACCTTTAAAATTATTTACAGAGTTTTCTTATGAATGGAAACATTTTTGAAAAGAATGTCTCCCTTGGTCCTGAATGGGTTAATGGGTTAATTTTAATTGGATTTGTAGCTGGACTTTGAGATGGCCAATCAAGCGTTTTCACTTCATTTTTCTGTTTCCATACCGGGCAAAGGCGACTTGGGTCGTCGTTTTCTCATAAAATCCAATTAATATTTCGCGATCCATACAGCATTTCAGCAGAGTTCATTAAATATCTTTCCAGCCTGGTAGGGGCAAGGGGGGTGGCATAACGAAGAAGAAATTTTCAAAAATCATCAAATAAAAAATACAAAATTGTAAGCGTAATCGAATTCGTAATTATGCTCTAAATTTCCACATAAGGCCGACGTTTTTCATCGTTGATACAATGAAGTAAGCACAGCGTTAAGCATTGAATTGGTACAGAATTAAATGAAACACCCATTTGAGTTTCTTTTACCATTCTGCGATGAACAGGATGGAAAAACCCAACGACAAAAACACTTTTTCTATTACTCTATTATTCTAGATTACACCCATTGTATTCGATGAAATGTTCCCGTGAAAAGGTACAAAAGAACGCGAAGCATTTTCAACAGATATTTGATCTAGATATGGGCAGTGAACTCATTCTTTGGTAAAATTTATAGAAAAAAAAGAGAAAAATAACTTTTCCGAAGATAATTTGTAGGATGTTGAAGTTGTAGATCTATTTAAAGAGAAGAAAACGAATTTTTATTAGCGATAAATAAGTGTATTTCCATTTTGAGTACTTTTCCATGCACAAAAGCGACTGTGGAGCGATCGCTTAGTACACTTCGTAAAGTAAAAACCTGGCTCAGAAGCACAACATAAGAAGAAAGGCTTTTTGGACTAAGCCTCATGAGCGTCCATAGAAAACTCGTTAGCGAAAACCGCAATGATTGATTCAAGAGGAAATAATCGAAAAGTTTGTTGAAAATCCGAGACGTTTGTTATTAGCGTAAAAATGATTTAAAAAAATGTAGTATAAAAATTAACAAGTATATTTTTATTTCATTTTAGGTTTTGCAGAACCACGATAAGCGGTATTGTACTTTAAACGAGATATAGATATTCATATTCATTATTTGGTTAAAAGCTTACATTAATACAAGCATTCTTTTGAAGGCACGTTCCGATAACACTGCAAATTTTTTTCTTTTGAAACTTTTGCTTATTTGTTCGCATGTGGGGGTACTAATTGCTACCACTGTTGCATTATTTTATTGCCGTATCGATTACACAAGTAAACTTAGTAAACTTTGCCATTTGAAAGCGTGCCTTATTATATTGGTGACTTGAGAAATAAAAACACTATGTATGTATATATGTGCTTATATATGTATATGCATTTCCTCGTCTCTTGGTGTGCAGAAAAGTATTGATATTGGTACGGCAAAAAGTGATGACACGTGTCTAGCGGAAGCATTTTGCAAACAAAATTGCTAACGAAAATCCTTCAATCAATCTGCTTGCGGTGAATATTTGCACAACTTCATAAGTAAATTGCGTTTACAGCAGTACACATTAGGGCGGTCGTTAAAAATATCGACATCATGGAGCAACGCTTTATTTTGTTCCAAGTACAAAATAAAGACAACCACAAAAATTTCAAAATTTTATATTGAAAAAAATTCCGAAAATTCTAAAAAAAAAATTTGGCTTTGACCGGCCAGCTATAACTCAGTGAGCTTATGATTAAGTTTCACTACACTGAGTTACAACAAAATTTCGCCAGATTTTTACAATTAAAAAATATTAATTTTTCAACCCCTAAAACTTTTTTAAAATTTTGAAATTTTCGCGGATGGCTTTATTTTGGACGTAGAACAAAATAAGGGGGTGCCCCTTACAAAATTAAGATGTTTATGCTTCAAGGACCACCCTATTTTAAATGTATGTATATATGACCGATTGTAGATATAGTTGGGGTATTCACAACCGTGTCGTAAGTGTCGTATTGTTGTATGTCGTAAACTTTAAACGCCTAAAAAATATATTAAGAAGGTTCGCAAAGTACTATCACAGTCATATTATGAATTTTCACAGTGTTAAAAAATAGTTAATTGTGGTTTTAAGTTCTCTAAACATTTATTTAAGCTTTTAAAGTTTACGCCATGCAACAATACGACGACGCTTACGACACCGTTGTGAACCCCCCAAGTATTTTCATACCTTTTATGCTAAACTAATCCAGAGGAATTATTTTGCGAAGCTTGCAGCTCAGGCTGCAAGTGCTTATGGTTAGCAGCTGGCAGCTTTAGTGGGCGGTTTATTGTTATTGTTTTTATTTTATTTCTTCGGCTTACTTTATGTTGCTGCTTCGTTGTTTTTGTTTCAATGTGCGCTTGTCATGTTTTTCATGCAACGCGCGTCTAATAAAAATAACAACAATCGACGACTACTTTACAAGTATGCACTCATACAACATACACATATACCTTTGTGCATATGTACATCTACATATATTAATACCCACCATGCAAAACATGAGAAATAGGCAACAATCGTCAACGGCA
>NW_023458560.1:58680222-58682489 GCF_013731165.1 Rhagoletis pomonella
AATTCAATGCAGTTTAAAAAATATTGTTCTCTAAAAAACAAAACTCTTTATACTGAAAAAAACTAAATTAAAAAGACAAAAAAAAAGTGAACTTAAAAAAAGAAAAAAAAAATTTCTAAATATTAAACGAAATAAAAAATAGCTTTATTTTTTAAATTTAAAAATCTAATGAAATAAGGACAACAAAGAAAAATTTAATAAATAAATTAGATGCTAAAAATATAATTAATTTAAAAATTTTCTATGTAATTTTCTTTTTAAATCAATAAAATCTAAAAATTAAACGAAAATATTTAATTAAAAAAAACAATATAACAATATAAGTGAAAAAATTATTTTAAAATAATATAATCTACAATTAAAAGAGTATTAAAAAAAAAATATAAAAAAAAGCTAAATGGAACTTAAAAAAAAATCTTTTTAAAACAATAGAATATAAGAACATTGAAAAAATGTATTTTATGAAATTATTTGAAAAAAGGAAAATATATAAACATCTAAATCTAAAATTTTAATCAAAATGAACAAATGTACAATTTAAAAAAATTAGGTGCTAAAAGTAAACGAATTTAAAAGTTTACCTACATATGTTTTTCTCTTTAAAACTATGAAATCAATGAATTAAAAGAAAATCAAATTAAATAAAAAATAGTAATTAAAAAAAAAAAAAAAATCAAAAAAAAAAAATTCAATTTAAATAATAATTCTAAAAATTATAAGAACATTATAAAAGAGGAAAAGTATGCAATAAGTTCTTACAAATTAATTTAATAAAAAAAATAATCTTTTTAAACCAAAGAAATCTAAAAGCTAAAGTAAAATGAATTTAAAAAAGAAACAAATTTTATTTAAAAAAGAAGAAAATATAAGTTTCTAAAAATTTGTTGAAAGTAAAAAATATTTTTTCTTTTTAAAACAATAAAATCTTAAAAACCTAATTGAAAAAAGCAGAAAAAATAAAAACAAAATAAGTTTCTAAAAATTAAATGAAAAAAACATATATGTATGTATTTTTCTCGTGAAATTAAATATTAAATAAAATTAAATTAAAAATTAAGAAAGTAAATAAATTAAAAAAAAACTGACGCCCAAGAACTCACTTTGTTCATTCGGACGTTCGGATCAAAATTATATAGAAGTGCTTTTCATCACAAAAGTTAGCAAGGGAGCTTTGTTTGTAAGACTTTCCTGTTTTTTAAACCATCTCGCCTACTGTATTTTAATTGCCTTACGAAAGACTTTCAATTACCTTAGCCAGAACAGCGCTGGCGGTCTCATAAAGGAAGTCACATTTACTCAGAACGACCCACTGGGCATGGCACAATGCCGAAACCGGTTTGTCTCCAAACCAAATTTGGCAAGGGATGTCGGAAAATCGTTCCATAACTCGTCATACAGACGTAAGGAAATAAGGTCTTTTTTAGCTTAGAAGCTCTTTGATGAATCGGATCGGCTCTGAACTTCATCGGGTACCCATTAACCTAAACTATTTGCGATGGGTGGATAAAGAAGGATCTCCGCGATTATTGGAGATAAACGGAGTTAACATACAGATACTTGCGTAGCACATTTTATCTGGCAGAGGTTGGGTCGCTACACCTACCACATACAATGTATGCAGACTGTGTCACTGTGAAGCTCTCACCAATTTGGGATTTGGGAGGTTAGAGACCCCGAGCGGGCAGTCTATGTGCTGCCACTGAATTTATTATATTTGCAATATTCTGCGAAAATCTACCTACATACATACACACCTACAAATGTATGTAAAAACACATGCATTCAGCCATTTACATATACATATGTATGTACAGTCGATAGCTTAGCCAAATATCTATCAGTTGAAGTGGCTTTGTTTTTAGTTGCAAATATGCGCTCATGCATGCCATGAACAAACAAACATATTTATGTACGAGTATTTATGTACAAAGTATGTGTGCGTAAGGACATAACAGTGTATGAGTTCATATCGTTGTGGATTAGTGCGCTAACAGGAAACAATAAAAATGTAAACAAATCGCTGCGATAGCAAGCTTTTTATATGTATTTAACCTATACATACAACGAGTATAGTAGATATATTCGATATCGGGCTATAACATGAATTGCGCTGCCCAAATTGCCACTCAAACACACAGACACGAAATTGCATAAAATCATACATCTAAGTAACTCCCACAACTATTTGCTGGCAGCTTTACAAGGCAAGGTGAGGTCGATGGGGGTAGACAGGGTTTATGATGTTTTGCGCGTTTATGTTGATTGTT
>NW_023458560.1:58682589-58684077 GCF_013731165.1 Rhagoletis pomonella
AACAATCAACATAAACGCGCAAAACATCATAAACCCTGTCTACCCCCCCCCCCCCCCCGACCTCACCACACCACCACACTGCCTTGCCTTGTAAAGCTGCCAGCAAATAGTAGTGGGAGTTACTTAGATGTATGATTTTATGCGGTATGTGTGTGCGGTTGTCAATGGCGTGTCTGTGTATTTGAGTGGCAATTTGGGCAGCGCAATTCATGTTATAGCCAGATATCGAATATATCTACTATACTCGTTGTATGTATAGGTTAAATATAAAAAGCTTGCTATCGCAGCGATTTGTTTACATTTTTAACCGACTCCCAAAAAAGGAGGAGGTTATCAGTTCGTCGGAATATATATTTTTTTTTTTATGTATGTTACCGCATATCTTTGCACCACGTCAACCGATTTGAATAATTCTTTTTGCAACGGAAAGGTAGTGTCTCAGAGGTGGTCCCATACTAATTTGGTTTAGATACGATCGTTTTTTTTGCTAAAAATTACTTGTTATTGTTTCCTGTTAGCGCACTAATCCACAACGATATGAACTCATACACTGTTATGTCCTTACGCACATACTTTGTACATACTCGTACATATATATGTTTGTTTGTTCATGGCATGCATGAGCGCATATTTGCAACTAAAAACAAAGCCAATTTCAACTGATAGATATTTGGCTAAGCTATTGACTGTACATACATATATGTAAATGGCTGAATGCATGTGTTTTTACATACATTTGTATGTAGGTAGATTTGCGCAGAATATTGCAAATATAATAAACACAGCGGCAGCACATAGACTGCCAGTTCGGGGTCTCTAACCTCCCAAATTCCAAATTGGTGAGAGCTTCACAGTGACACAGTCTGCATACATTGTATGTAGTAGGTGTAGCGACCCAACCTCTGCCAGATAAAACGTGTTACGCAAGTATCTGTATGTTAACTCTGTCTATCTCCAATAATCGCGGAGATCCTTCTTTATCCACCCATCGCAAATAGTTTAGGTTAATGGGTACCCGATGAAGTTCAAGTAAAGAGCTTCTAAGCTAAAAAAGACCTTATTTCCTTACGTCTGTATGACGAGTTATGAAACGATTTTCCGACATCCCTTGCCAAATTTGATTTGGAGACAAACCGGTTTCGGCATTGTGCCATGCTCAGTGGTTTGTTCTGAGTAAATGTGACTTTCTTTATGAGACCGCCAGCGCAGTTCTGGCTAAGGTAATTGAAAGTCTTTCGTAAGGCAATTAAAATACAGTAGGCGAGATGGTTTAAAAAACAGGAAAGTCTTACAAACAAAGCTCCCTTGCCAACTTTTGTGATGAAAAGCACTTCTATATAAACAAACAAAGTGAGTTCTTGGGCGTCAGTTTTTTTATAATTTATTATTTTCTTATTTTTTAATTTAATTTTCTTTAATTTTTAATTTCACGAGAAAAATACATACATATATATTTTTTTTCATTTAATTCTTAGAAACTTATTTTGT
>NW_023458560.1:58684177-58688114 GCF_013731165.1 Rhagoletis pomonella
TCGTTGTAAAGCTCATACAGCTCATCGTTCCATCGTCTGCGGTACTCGCCGTCGCCAACGCGTAAAGGACCGTAAATCTTCCGCAAAATCTTTCTCTCAAACACCCCAAGAGCCGCCTCATCGGATGTTGTCATTGTCCATGCTTCTGCGCCATATACCAGCACGGGCATGATGAGTGACTTATAGAGCGTGGTTTTCGTACGTCGAGAGAGGACTTTACTCCTGAATTGCCTACTCAGTCCAAAGTAGCACTTGTTGGCAAGAGTGATTCTACGTTGGATTTCAATGCTGACATTATTATCGGTGTTAATGCTGGTTCCCAAGTAAACGAAATTCTCTACTTTCTCGAAATTGTAACTGTCAACAGTGACGTGGGTGCCAAGGCGCGAATGTGCTGACTGTTTGTTTGATGACAGGAGATACTTCGTCTTGTCCTCGTTTACCACCAGACCCATGCGCTTTGCTTCCCTATCCAACTTGGAAAAGGCAGAACAGACTTCGCGGTTTTTGTTACCGATGATGTCGATGTCATCGGCATAAGCCAGCAATTGCACGCTCTTGTAGTAAATTGTTCCTGAGCGGTTCAGTTCTGCAGCTCTTATTATCTTCTCCAACATCAGATTAAAGAAGTCACATGAAAGGGAGTCGCCCTGTCTGAAACCCCGTTTTGTGGCGAACGGCTCGGAGAGGTCTTTTCCAATTCTGACGGAGCTGGTGGTATTGCTCAACGTCATTTTACACAGCCGTATGAGTTTTGAGGGGATGCCAAATTCAGACATAGCGGCGTATAGGCAACTCCTTTTAGTGCTGTCAAAAGCGGCTTTAAAGTCGACAAATAGGTGGTGAGTGTCGATCCTTTTCTCGCGGGTCTTTTCCAAGATTTGGCGTATTGTGAATACCTGGTCTATGGTGGATTTGCCAGGTCTAAAGCCACACTGATAAGGCCCAATCAGTTCATTGACGGTGGGCTTCAGTCAGATAATTCTACGTTCTCTAATAACACTACAATTTGGCTACTCTCTTTGTTGGATATTGTGAATGGAGCTTTTGACATGAAGAAGTATACCAGTTGCAGGGAATTTGAATTTCGCAAACAGCATAGGCGTTGCAAAATATGTACATAAATCATAACGTGATATTTAAGTAAAATGATAAAATCAAATTACAAGCAGAAATTTCGACCTGAGTGGTCTAAGCATCCAACTTTAAAGCCATGGATTCGGCAAGACAAGGACGACGAAGGACGTGCATACTGTGTTTACTGCAAAACCTCCTTAATATCAAAATTAAGCGACTTGCTGGCTCACGCCAAGACAAAAAAACATGAAACCATGAGTGGGAACATTGTAAATCAAACTAAGCTACCATTCAAACCTGCATCGTTAAAAGCAGCGGAGCAGGAAGCTAGTTTGGCGTTATATGTAGCTCAGCATAGCTCCATTGCGCCTGTGGACCATTTAAGTGAAATGTGCAAAAAAAAATTTAGTGATGCGATTGAGATACGGCTGCATAGAACGAAGTGTACAAATATTATAAAAAATGTGTTGGCTCCGCACTTTTTTGAAGAATTAAGGACGGACATCGGCGATTCCAAGTTTAGTTTGTTACTGGACGAATCCACTGACATTAGTGTAACAAAACTTCTCGGTAAGTCGGTAAAACATTATTGTGCTAGTTGAAAATTCTAATCTAAATTTTCTTCTATGTATGTTTAGGCATTGTCATCATCTACTTCAGTAAAACGCATAACCGAATTATATCAACGTTTCTATCACTAGCAGAACTGGAAAATGCAGATTCTGGTGGTATAGTGGACTGTCTGAAAAGAATTAAAAAAGCTTAAACTAAATATTAATAAACTTATCGGAATTGGTACAGACAACGCCAACGTCATGGTTGGTCGCAACAAAAGTGTCTACACGGAATTAAAGCGAGAAATTCCATCTCTAACTTTGGTCAAATGTGTCTGCCATTCTATCCAGTTGGCAATTAATCATGCTTCTAAAGAGTGCCTTCCTCACGGCGTTGAATTTCTTATTTATGAGACTTACAACTGGTTCAGTAAAAGTTCCAGTCGCAGATTACAATACAAACAGATTTTCCAGCTAATCAACGATGAAAATGTAAATATAAGCTAACATATGTTCATATACAAGTATTAGGAAAAATACAATGCAATTATATTATATACAGGCAGGTTCTGCAATTCAGTTCCGAGTGAATTTCAAACCCTGTCAATTTGACTTCAACGCTAATTTGATTGAAATTCACTCGGAAATGAATTGCAGAACCTGCCTGATTATCTTTTTTTTCAAGGCGCCGTTAAAAATTCCAAGAGTTAGCGACACACGATGGCTTTCAATTGAAGGGACCGTATCGCGAATACTACAGCAGTGGCTGGAGATGAAGACACATTTTGGTATTACTAGCAATTCTGAAAAATGTCATAAAGCAGAAATTCTGTACGAAATGTATAAAGATGAACGAAATTATCTCTACCTTCTGTTTTTGAGGCCAATACTTGCCGAGTTACTTGCTCTTAATAATAGCTTTCAAAGTAACAATACTGACCCGACGAAATTACTTAAAGACTTTGCAGTTGTAATTAATTCTTTAAAAAGTAAAATCATTAGCCCAGATAATGATGTAGATGTAATCTCGATTGATTTTGAGCTATATATCAATAAAAGTTGCTATTTGGGATATAACTTCGAAAAGAAAATATTAGAGATGAAATCCTCCTCTGGGCTAACCGAGGAATCAGAAAAATATATAAGAACAATATGTACAAATTTTGTAGTAGTGCTTATCAACCAACTAAAACAAAGGTATAATAGTAACATGCACATATACATACGTATTAATATAAAATTATTTGAAAAATGTTATTATTGCAGGTTACCAGATAATTTCGATACGATTAAAAAAGTTAATATGTTTTCAGTGGGCAATGTTTTACGTGCATCGCATGAGGAGATAGAAGATGTTTTAAAACATTTTAATTACAGTGATGATATGATAGAAAAAATTATAATTCAGTATAATAGAATTAATTTTGTAAAATGGAATAATATAAGCAATACAATGCAATTTTGGGCAGAAGTTCAAACTTATACGGATGCAGGTGGTAACAAATTGTTTTCCGATTTGGCGGAATTTGCACTTCATTTACTTTCACTACCTTGGTCTAATGCAGACGTGGAACGATTATTCAGTCAGCTAAACTTGGTGAAAACAAAGCTACGCAACAGTATACACTTAATTACTATAAATGCTATATTAAGTATAAGGTACAATTTTTATAAACAACTCGTGTAGAAGTTTTATATTAAATAACATAAATTTCCAGATACGGTCTTAAAAGGCATAATAAGTGCTGCACAGACTATGAAATTCCAAGAAGTTATTTAAAGATGATTGGAACAAATAAGGCATACGAAAACCAGAGTATCGATTATAATAATCAGTCCGATGATAATTTATATAAAATTATAAATGAGTTGTAACCTGCCTAACTTTTGTGAAAACTGAAAGTTTAGTTAAAAAATAACGTTCGACTGAAATTTTCATACATAAGTTATATTAACTTTTTAACCGACTTCGAAATATATTTTTGTTATGTACATATGTCACCGCATAACTTTGGACCACGTTGACCGATTTCTATAATTACTTTTTTAAAGAAAAGGCGGTAACTCATATGTGGTTCCATACTTATTTGGTTTACATCCGATCATTGGATCATGAAGAAAATAATGGTACACTTAAATTTTTATATGAGAATTGAATTTTATTTTTTGCTTAAACATAACTTGTATTCTGTATTATTCGATTTCAAATTTTAATTTCAAGTAATGTTTCCAATGATTTGCTTAAAATTAAATTAATATGAACCTATTTATTCTTCGGCTTTTGTTTTGTGGAATTTAGCTTTTTC
>NW_023458560.1:58688214-58690592 GCF_013731165.1 Rhagoletis pomonella
TCATCGCATGTGTTAGTGGACGTGAGTAAAAATAATGCAAATAAAAGTGAAAACGGACCAATTTGCTACAATTGTAGGGAAAGGGGGCACATAGCTAGGAATTGTGTGAAACCCAAAAGGAAGGTTGAGACAAAACATGTTGACCGTGTACATCAGATAGCAAGTGACGAATATGAGGAAAGTGGACAATGTGTAGAAAGTGAAACATCAATCAACAATATTGGTGATAAAAATGTGTGCATGGAATTGTGTAAGGAAATTACAGTCATAGGAAAGACATAGTTGAGATGTAAAGCGCTCATTGATTCGGGTAGCAGCAAATCCTTAGTGAAGCGGTCGATTACAGAGAAGTGTGGTTTATGTGTCATTGCGTGTAATGAAAAGTTAATTGGTTTTGCTGGTGGTGAGGTTGTTTGCCACGGAAAAATATCAGCGCGCATTAGATTTGATGATGTGTTACGTATTGTCGAGTTGCTAATTATAAATGACTCCGTGATGACGCATGACGCACTTATCGGAATCGACGTGCTGGCTAAAGGAAAAGTTGTGATTGAGGGTGGCATATGCAGAGTTATGGCAATTAGTAGAAGTGCTTTAGATATTGGTAGTACACTGGAAGCGAATGTGGAGCAAAATTTAATTGATTTAGTGAATGCATATGCGAATTGTTTCGGAGAAAAGTTGCCCGAATTGGGAAAGTCAAGAACATTCAAGATGGAAATTAAGTTAACGTCTCAGAGACCAATAGTTAAAAAGCCGTACAGTATTCCAATCCCGAAACAGCTCGTAGTCGAGAAAATAGTTGACGAATTGTTGCATTTGGGCATTATTCGGAGGTCAAATTCGCTGTATGCATCACCGGTCGTTTTGGTGCGTAAACAGAATGGCGAAGATAGGCTCTGTGTAGATTTTCGCGGGCTGAACACAATAACCGAAAAGCAGCCGTGGTTGATGCCTACAGTGGATGGAGTTTTGGCAACATTGTCTGGAAAGAAATTTTACACTACGTTAGACCTTATGTCTGGTTATTACCAGATTGAAGTAGAAGAAGATTCCAAACCGTTTACTGCATTCGTAACGCCCAGTGGACATTTTGAGTTTAACAGAATGCCATTTGGCTTACGAAATGCTCCGTGTACTTTCCAGAGGATGATGTCACAATTAATTGCACCTTTGAAGAGAGCAGTAGTTAGTTATGTAGACGAGGTTATTATAGCGACTGAGACCGAGGACGAAAACTTATTTTACTTGGAGGAATTTCTGAAAATTATTCAGCAAGAGGGGTTAACATTAAGGCTATCGAAGTGCTCATTTTTGAGGAGAGAGGTTACTTTCTTAGGGCATCAGGTTGATGTTAGTGGCATTAGGCCGGGGAATTTGAAAACTTCAGCGATAGAAGCATATCCGACTCCGCATAATCAGTTAGAAGTTCGACGGTTCTTGGGATTGAGTGGGTTCTTCCGCAAGTTTGTTCCCGGATATGCTCAAATCGCTAAACCCCTTACCCAGCTAACGAAGAAGAGCGCACATTTTATATGGGATTCGGAGTGTGAAGAAGCGTTCCGACTATTAATTAAATTAATTATTAGAGCCCCAGTGCTTACAATTTATGATGTCACGAAAGAGCACGAACTTCATACCGACGCCTCGAGTGTAGGCATCGCAGCTATTCTGTTGCAAAATGAGGGAAACGATTTGAAGCCAGTAGCGTATTATAGCCGAACACCGCAGGAGAAAAATTATCATGCGTACGAATTAGAAGTCCTTGCAGTTGTTGAAGCTTGTGAAAGGTTCAGAATGTTCTTACTGGGGAAATGTTTCACTATTGTTACGGATTGTCAGTCAATCACAACAGCGAAGATGTCAAAACCAATGGTACCAAGGGTAGCGCGTTGGCTTTTAAGACTTTTGGAGTATGACTGCAATATAGTGCACCGCTCCGGGTCTTCGATGAGTCATGTTGACGCCATGAGTCGTTCGCCAGTTGATGGGGCGAAACAAGTCGAAGATGTCGGTGAAAAAGTTTTAGCATTGTCAACCAATGATTGGGTTTGCACCATGCAAAGGCAAGATGACAAGCTGAACGAAATTATAAACATTTTGCAGAGTAGTGATACTGGCGGCCAACGAAGCGATATCCGTTCAAATTATTGCCTGAAAAGCAATCGATTGTTTCGAAAAGTGGAGCATGGGCGGCAATTGCTAGTTGTTCCAAAGGGTATGCGATGGCGCGTACTCAAGCTTTGCCATGATGACGTCGGGCATCCTGGTGTAGACGGAACTATAAAAAGAATCGGACAAAATTTTTGGTTCCCACGGGTAAGGAATTTTGTCAAGGGTTTCATAAAATCTTGCATTGAGTGTTGCTACCACCGCGA
>NW_023458560.1:58690692-58692135 GCF_013731165.1 Rhagoletis pomonella
TTCGCCATTCTGTTTACGCACCAAAACGACCGGTGATGCATACAGCGGATGGAGTTTTGGCAACATTGTCTGGAAAGAAATTTTACACTACGTTAGACCTTATGTCTGGTTATTACCAGATTGAAGTAGAAGAAGATTCCAAACCGTTTACTGCATTCGTAACGCCCAGTGGACATTTTGAGTTTAACAGAATTCCATTTGGCAGCGGATGATGTCACAATTAATTGCACCTTTGAAGAGAGCAGTCGTTCGTTATGTAGACGAGGTTATTATAGCGACTGAGACCGAGGACGAAAACTTATTTTACTTGGAGGAATTTCTGAAAATTATTCAACAAGAGAGGTTAACATTAAGGCTATCGAAGTGCTCATTTTTGAGGAGAGAGGTTACTTTCTTAGGGCATCAGGTTGATGTTAGTGGCATTAGGCCGGGGAATTTGAAAACTTCAGCGATAGAGGCATATCCGACTCCGCATAATCAGTTAGAAGTTCGACGGTTCTTGGGATTGAGTGGGTTCTTCCGCAAGTTGGTTCCCGGATATGCTCAAATCGCTAAATCCCTTACCCAGCTAACGAAGAAGAGCGCACATTTTATATGGGATTCGGAGTGTGAAGAAGCGTTCCGACTATTAATTAAATTAATTATTAGAGCCCCAGTGCTTACAATTTATGATGTCACGAAAGAGCACGAACTTCATACCGACGCCTCGAGTGTAGGCATCGCAGCTATTCTGTTGCAAAATGAGGGAAACGATTTGAAGCCAGTAGCGTATTATAGCCGAACGTGTACACCGCAGGAGAAAAATTATCATGCGTACGAATTAGAAGTCCTTGCAGTTGTTGAAGCTTGTGAAAGGTTCAGAATGTTCTTACTGGGGAAATGTTTTACTATTGTTACGGATTGTCAGTCAATCACAACAGCGAAGATGTCGAAACCAATGGTACCAAGGGTAGCGCGTTGGCTTTTAAGACTTTTGGAGTATGACTGCAATATAGTGCACCGCTCCGGGTCTTCGATGAGTCATGTTGACGCCATGAGTCGTTCGCCAGTTGATGGGGCGAAACAAGTCGAAGATGTCGGTGCAAAAGTTTTAGCATTGTCAGCCAATGATTGGGTTTGCACCATGCAAAGGCAAGATGGCAAGCTGAACGAAATTATAAACATTTTACAGAGTAGTGATACTGGCGGCCAACGAAGCGATATCCGTTCAAATTATTGCCTGAAAAGCAATCGATTGTTTCGAAAAGTGGAGCATGGGCGGCAATTGCTAGTTGTTCCAAAGGGTATGCGATGGCGCATACTCAAGCTTTGCCATGATGATGTCGGGCATCCTGGTGTAGACGGAACTATAAAAAGAATAGGGCAAAATTTTTGGTTCCCACGGGTAAGGAATTTCGTCAAGGGTTTCATAAAATCTTGCATTGAGTGTTGCTACCACCGCGA
>NW_023458560.1:58692235-58695770 GCF_013731165.1 Rhagoletis pomonella
AAAATGAATAAATAGAGATGCCAATGAATATGTAATTAGCGATGACAGCTCAGCCTCTCCTGACAGAAACTCATCCCGAGTTAGCCAGCGTTGTTACCATCATCGTGATCACCGTCATCACTGTCTTCATCGATCTCAGGGAACAAGGCACACCACGGCTTCATCTTGTCTGACGTTGTAATTGTACTATACCTTCGTTGCGAGTGTTGCATGCCCTCAATATCTTCGATGACATATCGGTCGAATCGTAGGACTTTCTTGACAACGTATGGGCCTTTGTACTTTGGCTGCAACTTCCGCGATTCGCCTGTACTTTGTAGTGGAGCTTCTATGAGGACCAAAGCACCTTCCTCATATGGCAGTGGTTTTCTATGTCTGGCGTCGAATTTGGCCTTCCATTTAACCCTCGCCTCTTCGATGTTATGAATTGCTTCATTACGTCGTCCTTGCATATGTAGTTGCTCATCGTCCGTTTGTAGCGCTGCCAATATTTTGTTCCCGCTCAGATCGCGTAGCGGAAAATCGTATACTAGGTCGATCGGTGCAAATTTCGTTGTTGCATTCACCTTTGTGTTCAGTGACCACTGCAACATGCGGATATGTGTATCCCAGTCCTTTGCTTCGTCAGTCGATGTCCTCAAATATGCCAACACAGCCTGGTTTACGCGCTCTGCTAAGCCATTTGATCGCGGTGTTCGTACTGCTACCTTAATGTGTTGAATGTTATTCGTTTGACAAAAATTACTGAATGCAGCCGACGTAAACCCAGTCCCACGGTCATACACAATTATTTGTGGTAAGCCAAAATAAAGAGTGAGCTGGTTTAATGCATCCAATACAGGCTTGGTTTTCGTAGAACGTGTTGGACAAACTACCGAGTATCTCGTAAGGGCATCTACAATAACGAGCACATATTCGTAACCACGTCGACTTTTAATGAATGGTCCCAGATGGTCTACATGCAGCGTTTGGAATGGCAACTGTGGTATATCCATTCCGTACAGTTCACACTCCTTGATCGTCGGTTCGCGGTGGTAGCAACACTCAATGCAAGATTTTATGAAACCCTTGACGAAATTCCTTACCCGTGGGAACCAAAAATTTTGTCCGATTCTTTTTATAGTTCCGTCTACACCAGGATGCCCGACGTCATCATGCCGAAGCTTGAGTACGCGCCATCGCATACCCTTTGGAACAACTAGCAATTGCCGCCCATGCTCCACTTTTCGAAACAATCGATTGCTTTTCAGGCAATAATTTGAACGGATATCGCTTCGTTGGCCGCCAGTATCACTACTCTGCAAAATGTTTATAATTTCGTTTAGCTTGTCATCTTGCCTTTGCATGGTGCAAACCCAATCATTGGTTGACAATGCTAAAACTTTTGCACCGACATCTTCGACTTGTTTCGCCCCATCAACTGGCGAACGACTCATGGCGTCAACATGACTCATCGAAGACCCGGAGCGGTGCACTATATTGCAGTCATACTCCAAAAGTCTTAAAAGCCAACGCGCTACCCTTGGTACCATTGGTTTCGACATCTTCGCTGTTGTGATTGACTGACAATCCGTAACAATAGTGAAACATTTCCCCAGTTAGAACATTCTGAACCTTTCACAAGCTTCAACAACTGCAAGACCTTCTAATTCGTACGCATGATAATTTTTCTCCTGCGGTGTACACGTTCGGCTATAATACGCTACTGGCTTCAAATCGTTTCCCTCATTTTGCAACAGAATAGCTGCGATGCCTACACTCGAGGCGTCGGTATGAAGTTCGTGCTCTTTCGTGACATCATAAATTGTAAGCACTGGGGCTCTAAGAATTAATTTAATTAATAGTCGGAACGCTTCTTCACACTCCGAGTCCCATATAAAATGTGCGCTCTTCTTCGTTAGCTGGGTAAGGGGTTTAGCGATTTGAGCATATCCGGGAACAAACTTGCGGAAGAACCCACTCAATCCCAAGAACCGTCGAACTTCTAACTGATTATGCGGAGTCGGATATGCTTCTATCGCTGAAGTTTTCAAATTCCCCGGCCTAATGCCACTAACATCAACCTGATGCCCTAAGAAAGTAACCTCTCTCCTCAAAAATGAGCACTTCGATAGCCTTAATGTTAACCCCTCTTGCTGAATAATTTTCAGAAATTCCTCCAAGTAAAATAAGTTTTCGTCCTCGGTCTCAGTCGCTATAATAACCTCGTCTACATAACTAACTACTGCTCTCTTCAAAGGTGCAATTAATTGTGACATCATCCTCTGGAAAGTACACGGAGCATTTCGTAAGCCAAATGGCATTCTGTTAAACTCAAAATGTCCACTGGGCGTTACGAATGCAGTAAACGGTTTGGAATCTTCTTCTACTTCAATCTGGTAATAAGCAGACATAAGGTCTAACGTAGTGTAAAATTTCTTTCCAGACAATGTTGCCAAAACTCCATCCACTGTAGGCATCAACCACGGCTGCTTTTCGGTTATTGTGTTCAGCCCGCGAAAATCTACACAGAGCCTATCTTCGCCATTCTGTTTACGCACCAAAACGACCGGTGATGCATACAGCGAATTTGACCTCCGAATAATGCCCAAATGCAACAATTCGTCAACTATTTTCTCGACTACGAGCTGTTTCGGGATTGGAATACTGTACGGCTTTTTAACTATTGGTCTCTGAGACGTTAACTTAATTTCCATCTTGAATGTTCTTGACTTTCCCAATTCGGGCAACTTTTCTCCGAAACAATTCGCATATGCATTCACTAAATCAATTAAATTTTGCTCCACATTCGCTTCCAGTGTACTACCAATGTCTAAAGCACTTCTACTAATTGCCATAACTCTGCATATGCCACCCTCAATCACAACTTTTCCTTTAGCCAGCACGTCGATTCCGATAAGTGCATCATGCGTCATCACGTAACACATCATCAAATCTAATGCGCGCTGATACTTTTCCGTGGCAAACAACCTCACCACCAGCAAAACCAATTAACTTTTCATTACACGCAATGACACATAAACCACACTTCTCTGCAATCGACCGCTTCACTAAGGATTTGCTGCTACCCGAATCAATGAGCGCTTTACATCTCAACTCTGTCTTTCCTATGACTGTAATTTCCTTACACAATTCCATGCACACATTTTTATCACCAATATTGTTGATTGATGTTTCACTTTCTACACATTGTCCACTTTCCTCATATTCGTCACTTGCTATCTGATGTACACGGTCAACATGTTTTGTCTCAACCTTCCTTCTGGGTTTCACACAATTCCTAGCTATGTGCCCCCTTTCCCTACAATTGTAGCAAATTGGTCCGTTTTCACTTTTATTTGCATTATTTTTACTCACGTCCACTAACACATGCGATGACTGCTGCACCGTGCTTCTGTGGGCAACTTCGCTAAACCTATTTCGATTCTCAAAACTAGTAGATAAATTCATAAGTGATTGCAACAAGTCAGCACACTTTGAAAACTTCATCGCACTCAATGTTTTACGCGAATTATCGTCGGCTAATCCGTTCACA
>NW_023458560.1:58695870-58697080 GCF_013731165.1 Rhagoletis pomonella
GTCAAGGGTTTCATAAAATCTTGCATTGAGTGTTGCTACCACCGCGAACCGACGATCAAGGAGTGTGAACTGTACGGAATGGATATACCACAGTTGCCATTCCAAACGCTGCATGTAGACCATCTGGGACCATTCATTAAAAGTCGACGTGGTTACGAATATATGCTCGTTATTGTAGATGCCCTTACGAGATACTCGGTAGTTTGTCCAACACGTTCTACGAAAACCAAGCCTGTATTGGATGCATTAAACCAGCTCACGCTTTATTTTGGCTTACCACAAATAATTGTGTCGGACCGTGGGACTGCGTTTACGTCGGCTGCATTCAGTAATTTTTGTCAAACGAATAACATTCAACACATTAAGGTAGCAGTACGAACGCCGCGATCAAATGGCTTAGCAGAGCGCGTAAACCAGGCTGTGTTGGCATATTTGAGGACATCGACTGACGAAGCAAAGGACTGGGATACACATATCCGCATGTTGCAGTGGTCACTGAACACAAAGGTGAATGCAACAACGAAATTTGCACCGATCGACCTAGTATACGATTTTCCGCTACGCGATCTGAACGGGAACGAAATATTGGCAGCGCTACAAACGGACGATGAGCAACTACATATGCAAGGACGTCGTAATGAAGCAATTCATAACATCGAAGAGGCGAGGGTTAAATGGAAGGCCAAATTCGACGCCAGACATAGCAAACCACTGCCATATGAGGAAGGTGCTTTGGTCCTCATAGAGGCTCCACTACAAAGTACAGGCGAATCGCGGAAATTGCAGCCAAAGTACAAAGGCCCATACGTTGTCAAGAAAGTCCTACGATTCGACCGATATGTGATCGAAGATATTGAGGGCATGCAACACTCGCAACGAAGGTATAGTACAATTGCAACGTCAGACAAGATGAAGCCGTGGTGTGCCTTGTTCCCTGAGATCGATGAAGACAGTGATGACGGTGATCACGATGATGGTAACAACGCTGGCTAACTCGGGATGAGTTTCTGTCAGGAGAGGCCGGGCTGTCATCGCTAATTACATATTCATTGGCATCTCTATTTATTCATTTTATAATATTTGTCTTTCATTCATTATTTTGTATTCATTCTAATTTCATAACATTCATTCTTATTGTCGGTATACTGAAATACTCATCTTGATGGTTTTTGTATGTGAATTCATTTTATGTAAATATAAAATGAGGCAG
>NW_023458560.1:58697180-58699738 GCF_013731165.1 Rhagoletis pomonella
TGTTTTTTATATTATGTGCTTTTTATAAGCGTAAAATACAAAATAATACTATAACTGGTATTTGGTTTCAAATTCGGACAAACTAGACAACTTAATCAGATTTTATTTTTAATTGGATTGACGATTAATGATTAAAATTAATTAATCGTAATCGCAGACACCGATTAACGACAAACAGAATTTAATCACTAATCGTACAGTTGATAACGAATAATTAATTTTAATCGTCAAACGCGATTAACATTTTAATCGTTAGTCAGATTAACATTTTGCCAACACTGTGAAATCATATTCATACTCACAAGAAAAATGGACGTTTTTGGAAAAGAGGCGTAGCACCTCCCATACTGATTGAAAGTTTCATATTGCATATCTCTCCAAATGTTTGGGTAAAGTACTCAAGCTTGGTATGGAAATACATATGTATGTACGTATGTGAAACTAATACCTCATGGAGAAAAATGAGAGTTATTGGAAAAGGTGGTGTGGCAACTCCCATGCAAATTGATTTTTCTATGCTGCATATCTCTGGAGGTGTTTATTGCAGAGGACTGGAACTTGGCACCGAGATGTGTATACAAAATTAATTCCATACTCATGGAGAAGAATTTGCGTTACTCGAAAAGGGGACATGGTTCCTGCCGTACAAATTTACTGTTTTCTAGAGGTGTTCATGGGACTTGGTACTGGGGTATGTAAAATCAATTCTAAATTCATGGAAGAAGATTAGGGTTATAAAAAAAAGGGGCGTGGCACTTCCAGTACAAATTTAATTTTTCTTGCCACATATCCCTGGAAGTGTTTGTGGAAGAATACTGGAACTTGGTATGGAGTTGTGTATACAAAATGTATCAATTGCTCATGGCAAAAATGTGAGTTATTAAAAAAGGAGGCATGTCGCCTCCCATACATACTAAAAACTTCTTAATACATATCTCTGGAAGGATAGAAAATCTCTCGAAGTATTTTAAATTTGTTATGGAGATTTATTTTATAAGTGCCGTACTGACAGAATAAATTTCATTAACAGCCGTATTCTAACAAAGTCACAAACTTGAGCTCATCACTGCTGCGATTTCTACTGCGCCTCAATGCTTGCCGCTGCAAAAAATATGCCGCTACAATACAAATTTTTAAATTTGTGTGTATTTTTCAGCACTCAAAATCGAATTTTTTGTGACACATTTCTCGGCGCACTAGCAATCACAACAGTGATGAGCTAAGTTTTGTGACTCTGTTAGAATAGAGGGGTAAATGGAAAAGGGAGAGCCGGGTTCGGCCTTATAATCTAAAGCTCTCTTGAGGCATTTGCTACAGTAATGAGAAGTGGTATTTTATCAAGGCCAGGTTACTAAATTTGAGTTGGAAATATTAGAACTCGCCGTGGCACCTCCAAGAAGGTTACACGTTCACGCGTCGTATACCTGGAAACATTTTAAGGTAAACATAGAGGGATTGATATCTTTCGTATGCCTAGCGCGCAGAAGAGATTTTATAATTTCATAGTTTTAAACGGCCTAAATACCTTAACTCGCTTAAAAAATAACGAGCTATAACGAAATGGGCACAGAAATAAAATCTAACATCATTAAGTTATTTTTCATATTTGTATAAACGCGGGGTGAAACCCGCGGGTATAAGCTTTACTTTGCCTTCCGCAGCTACTGCGAGTAAAAGATATTTGCAAGTAGAGTACCCCACTGGTAGTACTTGAGTATTTTCGAAGAAAATATACATTTGTGGTATCTGAATAAAACTAAGGACAGAAATGTAGTGGAGCGATGAAGAGAACGACGAGCAAAACGTACTTTCAACTAAAATGCTGATATACATACATAAGTGCATATGCATGTATGTGCATTAAAGTGATCCAAAAATGTATGTAGAAAAATAAGGTCGGATTTTTAATGCCGCCACCACCTAGGATTGTTATATACCGAAAAAATATACCCATATTTTTTTATTTTGAAATCAAAAAATATTTAGGGAGTGCTCAAAGCGCTCAAAGTTTTCCATGTATTTTATATGGAGAAAAAACAACTTTTCGTAGAAATGGTATAAAACTCTTGAAAATCAATATTTTTCGACCGAAAAACTGTGGTTCTCTTCAGGAGACTTCCAGTATTATTATCCAATTGTTTATTTAACCATTTTTTATGATTAAAGATTTTTTATTGGTCCCCAATTGCATTTTCTAAGCGCTTTTGAGGACCTATAAAATATAGTTACCATGAAAAAATTGTTAAAGAAACAATTGGGTATTATTACTGGGAATCTCCTGAAGACAAGTAAACTTTTCCGATCGAAAAATATTGATTTTCAAGAATTCTACACTATTTGTACGAAAAGATGTTTTTTTTCTCCATATAAAATACATGGAAAACTTTGAGGGCTTTGAGCACTCCCTTAATATTTTTTGATTTCAAAATTAAAAATAGAGGTATATTTTTTTCAATATAGATCAATCCTAGGGTGTGCCGGTATTAAAACTCCGACTTTATTTTTTTGGACCACTCTAATGTGCATAGATATGTACATATGTGCATAGATATGTATGT
>NW_023458560.1:58699838-58703149 GCF_013731165.1 Rhagoletis pomonella
CACTCTAATGTGCATAGATATGTACATATGTGCATAGATATGTATGTGCATAGATACATATGTGCATAGATACATATGTAAGTGTGCGCATATATTTTTTTCACGTCACTTGCTCTGTCGCTTCTCTGCAACAAAACCAAGTTGTGGGGAAAACCCTGACGAAATGCGAACAATTAAAACCATGGGTTTGAAGATTGCGCAAATTGATGTGAAAATTCTAACTTCATATTAAATATATATATGTACATATGTATGTAAAAATATAGTTTCGATTTAAAAATATCGGATAAAGTTTTTATTTCGCCAATAGGTTATGCAGACAACTAAAATCGTAAAATCCGATTTGTGAGTCCAGATACATATGTATGTACATACTTATGTATGTATATAAAGCATCGCGACTGATTTTTTTAAACATACATACGCCTCTAATTTAAGTATTTATTTAAAAAACTCAATGAAACTCAAAAACTATCACTCGCCTTTGGTTTTACTCAATACCGATTTGACAGTGTTATCAAAAAAAAGATTTCAATGAAAATTCGTTATATGGCTGCGTATGTATGTACATATGTACATATTCCGAAATTTTTTTATTTGTAAAGGAAAATAAATTTGCTTTTATAAAAAAATTCTTAAATCAGTATGCAGCTCTTAAGAAAAAATGCTCGTAAATCTCGTCGCTACCATGTCAAACCATCGAATGTGAAAATCGGCACTTTTCAGGAGTGCAAAGAAATTGTTGTAAAAAAGATTTTCATTAGACAAAAGTGTGGGATTCGACACTTTGTAAAGCAGTAAGCTCTGTTTCTAAGAAGGCTAGAAATTTTACGATTTGCCAACTTACGTATCATTCTAAACGCATGCGCAAGGTATCGTAAATGAAAACGCAGTTTTGCATAATGAAAAATATATCTCGTGATATTTTTTGAGAACTACAATGGGTAGGTTCAGAAGGCGCAGCAGTTGATCGTAACGCGTCTTCTGAACGGCTTCATACATTAGTTGTCAAATTCACAACACACAAGATGTTGTCTCAAATGACAAGATATATTTTTTTAATGATCAACGAAAATAAATTTTTACTTTGATACTTTTTTTTAATAACAAACAAACGACTTTTTTCTGATATTTTTTCTTATAAATAACGAAACGATTTTTTTTATTTGCATATCTGTGCCGTTCAATTAAAGTAGCCTAAGCCGGTATAGGCCCTTTTCCCTTTAAAGCAACATTTCATGGGATTCCAAACAATATTTTAACGTTTAACTAGCCATAGATATAGTTAAAGATGCCGTTTTAATAGAAACTTAATAAAAATATAAACATTTTCAAGAGAAACTGGTTATTTTTTATTCAAAGTCAAACCTTTTGAAGTCTCTTTGATTGAACGGTACAGATATATGTATTCAATATAAAAAATTGGCGCACATAGTTTGTACGACAAAAAATGCCTTAGCTATGTACTTCATATTTGCACTTTATTGTACTAAACTTTAATGCCCTGCAAAACTGGATACCCTTTTTTGGAAATTTGGATTTATATGGTGCTCGTTAAGTAATCAGCTTTGCTTTCATACAAAAATAATCTTACTAATATTATAAATGTGAAAGTTTGTATGTTTGGATGTTTGGGAAATCATCACGCGGAAACGACTGAACGGATTTGCATGAAATTTTATACGCAGATAGCTTATGGGCCAGATTGGTTAATAGGCTATTTTTTAAGAGTTGCCACCTGTTAAAAAAGTTTAATTTATTTAATATGCGGGAACGACTCAACGGATTTGCATGAAAATTTGCACAAAATAGCTTATTACCTATGTAGATTGGAAAATAGGCTACTTTTCTTAAGAGTTGCCACCTGGTAAAAAAATTTAATTAAATTAACACGCGGAAACGTCTGAACGGATTTGCATGAAATTTTGCAAGCAGATAGCTTATGACCTACAGTGGAAAATAGGCTAATTTTTTGGAAGAGTTGCCACCTTAATAAAAAATTAATTAAATTAATACGCAGAAACGACTGAACGGATTTGCATGAAATTTGGCACAGAGATAGCTTATGACCTACGTTGGAAAACCGGCTACTATTTTAGGAGTTGCCACCTATTAGAAAATTTTAATTAAAGTAATACGCGGAAATGACTGAACTGATTTGCATTAAAGTTTGCACACAGATAGCTTACGACCTAGATTACTTTTTTAAGAATTGCCTCCTGTTTAAAAATTAAATTTTGCTCACAGATGGTTTATTACCTGGATTGAAAAATAGGCTACTTCCTTAACCGGTCTCCCAGTCAGAACGAAATTTGGTACACATTAGATGGCGTTATACTGAAAGTGATTCCGATAACTTAAGTTTCCTTCCATACAAATTGGAATTTTCATATTACATACATGTGTTTGGAAGTATTTGTGGGAGAAAACTGGAACTTGGTATTGAGATATGTATGTGAAATCAATGTTGGCATTAATCGATTGATTTTTTAATCAATTAGTTAATTCGATTGAATTCAATCTGCTTACAGTTAATCATGATTAATTTTAATCTGATTAAACAGTTAACAGTTAAACAGTTAATCGTAACCGCGATAAAAACATAAAGTTTTTATCATTAACTCTTAATTTGATCAAGTAGGTTTGGTGATTAATTAATTTATGCTGGAATTTTCCTGTGCACACAAAGCAAGTTAATCCGGTGTGGCTAAGTTGGGTTTCCTCCCCAATCTGAGCAATTTGGTGTGCATTTTTATTAAGCTCTATACCAACAAACGTTTTACAAACTAGGTTTGTAAAAGTTCCCAGTTTATGTATTACTAATAACAATAATTATAATTGTTTTTTATATTATTGTCATCGCTAATTACATATTCATTGGCATCTCTATTTATTCATTTTATAATATTTGTCTTTCATTCATTATTTTGTATTCATTCTAATTTCATAACGTTCATTCTTACTGTCGGTATACTGAAATACTCATCTTGTTGGTTTTGTATGTGAATTCATTTTATGTAAATATAAAATGAGTCAGTCGTTAATTTGAACTGAATAAAGCTGGTTGTCCTGAATCTGTCTGTAGCGACAGATCTCAGAAGTGGTCATGGACCTAAATCATTTAACAGTCGCGGAATTAAAAGAAGTATTGCAAAAACTTAAATTTAAAACGAGTGGCACGAAAGCCGAATTGATTAGCAGACTGCAAGAAGTACATGCAGAAGTGCTAACGCCAATAGCGGAGTCGGGGGTTGCAAAGCGATGGGCTGATGCTCAGCCAGCATTCCGGGAATGGAGCGAATTTGTAGTTG
>NW_023458560.1:58703249-58705412 GCF_013731165.1 Rhagoletis pomonella
CTATCACTAGCAGAACTGGAAAATGCAGATTCTGGTGGTATAGTGGACTGTCTGAAAAAAGAATTAAAAAAGCTTAAACTAAATATTAATAAACTTATCGGAATTGGTACAGACAACGCCAACGTCATGGTTGGTCGCAACAAAAGTGTCTACACGGAATTAAAGCGAGAAATTCCATCTCTAACTTTGGTCAAATGTGTCTGCCATTCTATCCAGTTGGCAATTAATCATGCTTCTAAAGAGTGCCTTCCTCACGGCCTTGAATTTCTAATTTATGAGACTTACAACTGGTTCAGTAAAAGTTCCAGTCGCAGATTACAATACAAACAGATTTTCCAGCTAATCAACGATGAAAATGTAAATATAAGCTAACATATGTTCATATACAAGTATTAGGAAAAATACAATGCAATTATATTATATACAGGCAGGTTCTGCAATTCAGTTCCGAGTGAATTTCAACCCCTGTCAATTTGACTTCAACGCTAATTTGATTGAAATTCACTCGGAAATGAATTGCAGAACCTGCCTGATTATCTTTTTTTTCAAGGCGCCGTTAAAAATTCCAAGAGTTAGCGACACACGATGGCTTTCAATTGAAGGGACCGTATCGCGAATACTACAGCAGTGGCTGGAGTTGAAGACACATTTTGGTATTACTAGCAATTCTGAAAAATGTCATAAGATGAACGAAATTATCTCTACCTTCTGTTTTTGAGGCCAATACTTGCCGAGTTACTTGCTCTTAATAATAGCTTTCAAAGTAACAATACTGACCCGACGAAATTACTTAAAGACTTTGCAGTTGTAATTAATTCTTTAAAAAGTAAAATCATTAGCCCAGATAATGATGTAGATGTAATCTCGATTGATTTTGAGCAATATATCAATAAAAGTTGCTATTTGGGATATAACTTCGAAAAGAAAATATTAGAGATGAAATCCTCCTCTGGGCTAACCGAGGAATCAGAAAAATATATAAGAACAATATGTACAAATTTTGTAGTAGTGCTTATCAACCAACTAAAACAAAGGTATAATAGTACCATGCACATATACATACGTATTAATATAAAATTATTTGAAAAATGTTATTATTGCAGGTTACCAGATAATTTCGATACGATTAAAAAAGTTAATATGTTTTCAGTGGGCAATGTTTTACGTGCATCGCATGAGGAGATAGAAGATGTTTTAAAACATTTTAATTACAGTGATGATATGATAGAAAAAATTATAATTCAGTATAATAGAATTAATTTTGTAAAATGGAATAATATAAGCAATACAATGCAATTTTGGGCAGAAGTTCAAACTTATACGGATGCAGGTGGTAACAAATTGTTTTCCGATTTGGCGGAATTTGCACTTCATTTACTTTCACTACCTTGGTCTAATGCAGACGTGGAACGATTATTCAGTCAGCTAAACTTGGTGAAAACAAAGCTACGCAACAGTATACACTTAATTACTATAAATGCTATATTAAGTATAAGGTACAATTTTTATAAACAACTCGTGTAGAAGTTTTATATTAAATAACATAAATTTCCAGATACGGTCTTAAAAGGCATAATAAGTGCTGCACAGACTATGAAATTCCAAGAAGTTATTTAAAGATGATTGGAACAAATAAGGCATACGAAAACCAGAGTATCGATTATAATAATCAGTCCGATGATAATTTATATAAAATTATAAATGAGTTGTAACCTGCCTAACTTTTGTGAAAACTGAAAGTTTAGTTAAAAAATAACGTTCGACTGAAATTTTCATACATAAGTTATATTAACTTTTTAACCGACTTCGAAACCTCCATCAATTCGTTGCAATATATTTTTGTTATGTACATATGTCACCGCATAACTTTGGACCACGTTAACCGATTTCTATAATTATTTTTTTAAAGAAAAGGCGGTAACTCATATGTGGTCCCATACTTATTTGGTTTACATCCGATCATTGGATCATGAAGAAAATAACGGTACACTTAAATTTTTATATGAGAATTGAATTTTATTTTTTGCTTAAACATAACTTGTATTCTGAATTATTCGATTTCAAATTTTAATTTCAAGTAATGTTTCCAATGATTTGCTTAAAATTAAATTAATAAGAACCTATTTATTCTTCGGCTTTTGTTTTGTGGAATTTAGCTTTTTC
>NW_023458560.1:58705512-58707162 GCF_013731165.1 Rhagoletis pomonella
TAAAATTTGCAGATGTTCATGAAAGGTATGAAGCCTTCGGCATAGCCGAAGACAGCGCTGCTCTTACTTGTTTTTTTTTAGGCTACTGTCCACCACAGCACTCCAACTCATACACCCCACACGCGTACACCCCTTGCACCCAAGAATGATAGAATACAAGATTGCGCCAATCGAGCTGAGAGTAACTGGCCGTGACGTCAATAAATACCAGAATGAGAGAGCAAGACGAACTCGACAAGAAAAAGAGGAAGCGAACAAAAGGCAGTATTGCCAAGTTTTCAATTTGAAAAAGCACCAAATATTTATTGGTGTATTTTATGGACTTTATATGCATACATAATTATATTGTAAGGATGCCGATTCAAATTAATAAAAATCAATGTTTCTTGCACGACGGTCGATTTTTTCTGGCTTGATTGAAGTTGCTGCCACATATTTTGTTGTCGCTTATGATTGTGCCATGATTTTATTAAAATTTTTGAGAAGTTGCTTACCAAGCTTATGATTGCTATAAATTTTGCTTCCATTTTTTTAAGATTTTATAATTTGGTGTTTTCAAACTAAAAACAAAAGCACCAAAAACGCACCAAGCACCAAACTCAAAAATGTTCGGGTTTTGAATACCCACTAAATTTGGTGCGAAAAGCATTAAGTTGGCAACAGTGAATGTAAACAAAAGTATTTTATGACGTCAGCGATTGGGTGGATGCTGTCAAATCGACGATGAGAGGGTTAGCGGTCCGCGAATGGCGCGACCTTTATTTTCTGGATCGTGCCTTGCACCAGCCAGCTCTCTGTGTGTCGTGGGATGCACAGTGTTGTTGCAGCAGTGGCGAGCCCACCGCACTTTCCGCTGCCACCTAGGCCAGCAGCTGCTTCAACATTTCCACCAACACCTGTCGTTCGATATCAGTCGCCCGTAGCGTTTGCTGTCTGTCTGTCTGTCCCCAACCCATAGCCGACGTTCATTGAATTATGAATTGTGAAAGGAAGAGTTGTTGCTTGTACTATGTAATGGAATTGGGTTCGATACCGTCTGCCAGTGTTGCTGTACACAATTCTTTCTTTTTTTTTTGCTTTTATTCCTTCACATGTATGTACATATGTATGCCATCGCTTGCAATGACGTGATTTGAAATAATGATCGAAATTAAACATTAATAAAATTATGTCAAATTTTTGTTTATGATGACTTAAATAGCGCCAAAGCATGGGTAAATCCCACAATAACAAGGGCGTCTACGCATAAATGCTGGCTATCTGGCTGAATGCTTTGTTATTCAACATGAAATGCGTACTTACATATTTATGTACATAAATCAAGTATATTTTCACTGTAGTTATTTGTAATAAAGCATTATGGACAGGGGCTTACTACTTACTCACAACCTGCCAGCTTTATATATGCGCAGTTAAATAAGCATGTTGATGTGTATGCTCGCTTATTGTTATCTATATATATAAAAAGAAGTTACATTTCCTTGGTAATCTTATAACATTCGTTGGAAAGGGCTCGGGCTCCGTGAGGTTTGTACCAAAGAAAATTTTTAAAAAATAATTTGGGTCTCGAGATATAGACCAACACGTGGATCTGGGTAACCTCGGGTGTATTTGTTCAATATGGGTATCAAATGAAAGCTGTTCATGAAT
>NW_023458560.1:58707172-58707740 GCF_013731165.1 Rhagoletis pomonella
GTTCATGAATGCTTTAAGATAGAGCACTTTTCATATAGCTGGGTGACCAGGGTCTCGAGATATAGACCAAAACGTGGAATACCGTTTTTGTGAAAAATAAAATTGTGTAATGCGGACAGTTCTTTAATCTTCTTTAATATAAAAATAAGTAGGGTTTTCCTTCCTGACGCTATAACTCCAGAACGCACGAACCGATTTCCACGGTTTTGCATTCGTTGGAGGTTTATAGCTAAGAAAATTCAGGAAAAATTTCAATAGAAAGGTATATGGTGTGTGAGTATCCCTCACGAAAATAAGTATGTTTCATTTAAAGTAGATGGTGCCGGTGCGTGAAACATTGTTTAACAGCTATTAATTGTACTTTGCTCAGTTAATTTCATGTGACATTTATTATACGCACGTTCTTTCAAACGCTAACTTAAAAACGGTATTGTGTTCACTGTGAAATTGAGGTTAAAGTTCTTCGTTTCCTAACAGTTAAATTGGAAAACAATCAAATCAATTACGCGTATTGTGCAAATTTTTATTCAACTTCAACAGCAGGCATTTGTCCTTAAGGTGGTAAGTT
>NW_023458560.1:58707750-58728942 GCF_013731165.1 Rhagoletis pomonella
TAAGTTGAACTGTGCAAATTATTTGGATCGTGCATTTGAGGTTAAATTCACCAGTCTCTCCATAGTGAAATTGTGACATTGAGGTTAAGTTCTTCGTTTCCTAACAGTTAAATTGGAAACCATCAAATCAGTTACGCGTATTGTGCAAACGAAATGTTACAAGAAACGAAGCCATCTGGTGGCGAAACGGAGTTCGCCGGGTTTGCTAGTTATTAATAAACTTAATGCATTTTGTTATGCCATCAACTTTTTATTTGTAGGCTTTTGCGTACGAAAACTGCATAACTGACATATTTGGTGATGGTTCACTTAGCCAACCGGATAGCCAGCGTTGAAAGTGAATGCGCCATGGGGCACACCTGTATTTTGAATGCAATTCATATTAAGTGAGGGTGAGTTAGGTATGTGTTTTTTAAAGTCTAGCCATGATACAATAATTTTTAGAAGGTAGTTTCACTTCAAAATTATTGACATAAACCGTGTCTGTGACAAACACGCAATATGGCCACTGCTACGATATAGAACTTGGGGATTATCGCTTGTTATTTTAGATATTTTTTAACAGATCATGTAAAGATTTATATGTTTCATAACTGATCACTTAATTTTTAATATAAATATACGTATTTTATACATACAATTTTGCCACTGCTAATCACATGAATAAAAATCATAAAAATGAAAATATAACAGCAATATTTCTTGTTTATAATGGATTAGATCCATCGCACACCACGGACTTTATCGGCCGCCAATTTAGATGTGCTCGCTAGTCTTTCCATTGCACCACAACTTATTGGTCAGAGCGATTAAGCTGGTGTAGTGTGCGCACCTCCATACATCTTCATGTACATATTTCAAGCGAGCCCTATCATTTAAATAGGCGGCCGATAAAGTCTGTGGTGTGCGGTGGCTCTTATAGCTGTGTCCTCACATCTATTCCGTGTGTTGCAATATCCACGAAAGCAGCAGTTAATTTTTTATGAAGAAAATTATTACAAAATATTCGAAAATTTCTTTACATATGTATATGTTTGGCTTTTCTTTGTTTTATTTTTCCAACGTCAAAAGCTGGATTTTTTTTTTTTAAGTTGGTACAACAAAAAATACGAAACACGTTTTGTGTCAGATAGCTAACATGGCGGATAAGAAGAAGAAATGAAACTACCTTCTAAAAATGATTGTATCATGAGTCTAGCTACAACATTTTGTATACAAAGACTTATCATTTTTTGATGCATTTCCTGGCGGCTGTTCTCTGGCATTTTCTGCGAGATCAGTTAACCAAGTTCTCTATCCAGACCAGAACCTTATTATTAACATTACTAGCAGACCCTTCGAACTTCGTCCCGCCCAAATTAATTAATTTATTGAAACATTTTGGTCCAACATTTTCATCAATAATTCAAGTTCACGATTTCCAGTGGCACATTTATCTGCCAAGATTATGGTTTGGCGGTCGTCTGAAAGCATATTTCATTGCTGTCTTATGCACCCTATGTCCGTGTAGAAGTTCTTAAAATTCTCCAATAATCTAGTGTTTCATAGTACGGTTAATCGCACACCGAACTAAATTTGAAGAATGTATTCCCCTTCACTCCCTGGCCGGCATTTAGTAATAACTCGAATCGAGAGCCACCTGGCGGGTCAAACTGTGAACCTAAACTAAACAGACACGCACTCAAACACACACAAAAAAATCGGTAGAATAGGTCCAGCCATTTAAGAGGAGTTCGGTTTATATCGGAGGTGCCGCTTTACAATACTTGTTTATGCAATAACAACAAATGACAATACTTGTTAAGGCAATTAAAACACTTTACAAAACTTGCTAACACAACTGAACTTATAGCTTGCTGATTCGCAACTGACTTGTGTTGTAGCTTGCTGACTTGCAACTAACTTACTTCGCTGTAGCAGCGGCCTTATGTATATACCTACGCTCGCACTCATGGCAACTCTAGAACGTTCTGAAGCTTATCGCTCACTCTCTCATTCTCTCGCTTTTCGCAGTATTCATCCACTTGACGTTTCTCACTGTCGAACTTTGTACTTCATTCCTCGAAGATTCTGCCATTTTCTCGTTGTTCCCTTCGCGTTGCCGCAGTATTCGCCACAATATATCTTCATACCAAGGTTAGAACACCCTTCTAAGATGTGCTGTGCAGTCTCGATATCTGTCCTGCTAAATCTGCATCGCTCCTGCGAGTAAATTCTAAGTATAGTCGGGTTATAGTTCAGCCCTCAATTTGTTGCCAGGATTCTTGTACTAATTCTTAAGTTATTCTTGGGTAAGCTCATACATTATTCTCACCTTGCAGATTATCCCAGTAGCGATTTCTTTTAGCGTCTTCCTCGAACCGGACCAGGGCAGAGAGTGCCCCTTTTCCTTTGCCACAGAAGGGCTCTCGGCCGATGAAAAGTGTTGATGATCTTTATTTGAAAAACTTGTCAGCAATCTCTTTTCCTTTAATGCCCAAATGTGCCGGAATGCAGAAAACCCAAAGTCGATTTGTCAGACCAAGTGTACTCAGCTTATCAGGGCACTCCGTCAGCAATTTAGATGTTACTTCATGAGATCTGAGTGCCTTGATAGCCGCTTGGCTGTCAGTCAAGATCGCGATATTCTGATACCGGTAGTTTCGCTTGATATTGAGTCCGCGCATCTTCCTTTGGCATATGTTTCAGCCTGGAAATGGACTTATGTTTTTCCATGGGCACCGAATATCATAACCTTTGAGCCATCAGTAAGATAGGTTATCATGTTTTGGTTTATCCGATATGTCTGGTATATGCCTTCCCAGCAATTCTTATTACTCAGATCAGTTTTGAACCTCATCTCTAGTAAATCTCTAGTAAAGCTCTTTTCACCTGAGTCTGTATGTGAATATGAAAGGGGTAAGATCTAAAAGAACTTCCAAGGATGCGGTTGGACAAGTTCTCATGACTCCAGTTATGCATACACATGCCAGCCTTTGTATCTTGTAGAGCGCTTTGATTATTTTAAGTTGTGTAGTTCTATCGGCACAAATGATGGCTCCATAGGCTATCATGGGTCGTACTGTCGTCGTATAGTTCCATCTCTGTATCTTTGGTGCGCATCCCTAGGTCTTTCCTGCCAATTTTTGACTGACCATATCCAGTACCTAAAGCGAGAATTTGTTGGCAAAAAAAACCTCTACCCAATCTATAGTTATGGCTCCAATATAGTTATGGCAATCTCTGGCTGACGGCAAAGGCCGAAAACGAAGACATACAATAGGTGCACCCGCCAACATTATTACTGAGGAAATTATTGGTACCGGAAAACCACAGTTTGGTTTCTCTGATAAAAGTCGAATAAGCTGGGATGCCTGCAGCGACAGTGTGATTAGCTTGCTGCGAATGGACAATGAGCCAGCTTGATATACGGCATGATCAAGACGTTCACCAGATCACAGCCTTAAAAAGCTAGCCATTTAGTCATTCAGCTATGAGTAATTCGGGATTTCCAAGCACTATTTAAAGTGGGACATTGGCAAAACAATAACAGAATTTTAGTGAAACCGAGAGCAACCATGTCTGCGGGAAGACCATCTTCAAGGTCTGAAAAAGTGGCACTTAAACTCCGGTGAACTTGGTTGAACTTAGCGACATTCATGAAAATTTTCTAGTTGGAAAATATCTTTTGAGAAAGATATCATTTAAAATCCCAAAACATAAACAAAAAGCAATTGTCTGGAAGCTAGAATTTAGTTCAAATTCGGAAAAGCTGGTGTATCTGTAATAAATCGACCTTATAAAGATCAGTGAAGCACTTTGAACCAATACTAGTTTAATAGTTAATGCTACACTACAATAAAAAGTAGCGCGAGTCGACGTAGCTGCGCTACAGCTAAAAGGGCAGTGGGTGCTTCGAGGTGTCAGGATAAGGACACTTGAGAACACCATTCAGTTGTCTTTCCACTAATTTCCTTGATTCTATGGTGAGGTGACTTTCCAAATGCTGGACCCACATTTGATATGTCGGGGTTGATTTTGGGTAAATAAGAGTTCAGGGCGAAGTTGTGCCCGCCGCCTTTCCCTGTTTCTGTGGGAGATTACGCTATTGTTCTGCAATTTATGGCTACTAAAATGTCGAAGAAGTGGCTTTGACTCTGGGTCTGCCTCTGAATCTAACAAGTACCGGTTGGCTACCGAGTTGTTATTTCACAATCGGCCGCTCGACTGCTCGAGTGCGTGCTAACTCTCGGTAGGACCTAGGTTCGAAATCTGGCCCGTCCACCATGAAAGTCTTCGCATAAAAAACTATTTGGAGTTCCGCGGCGGTGTTAATCTATAGATCTCTCCATTTTTGTGTCAACTTTAAGACACACAAAGTAAGTCGGATAAGAAGCGCGGCCTAACGCTTGACTAAAATGTGAGCACTTATTCTTTATTCAATGAATGTCGTATATTAATAAGTTCGCATTAAATGCAAAAATTATGAAAATTATTTTGAATTAACACATCCGACCTCACAACCCACAAAGTAGAAAACAAAGCAAAAAACAAACCGAAATGACAACAATACGCTCGTTGCCTAGTTATTTCAGCATTCGGTTCGTGATGAGCGAACGAACTGTCAACGGCATTTCAACGCCGACAACCGCAAATTGTGAAATCTGCATTACAATAACAACATATTTTGCATAATAACTAAACGCTTACAGCAATATTTCAACAAATTTTCATTCTAAATTGTAATTTAATAAATTTTATTCATTTTTTTTTCGCAAGCAATGTTAGTATGTACAACGCAAACAAGAACAGAACGAACAACGACTGCCACTAATAGCCGGTCAAATGCATATTTATGAGCCACGCACAGCCACAAATAACCGATGTTGCGATTGCAAAGGGAGCAGGAGCTTTGTTGTGGCTGTTTTCGCTTGTGGTTGCTGGCATTGCATTTATGTATGCGATTGTATCTGCGTGTTGCATGTAAAATTTTGGTGCGCGACGCGACAAATATACGACCTAGCCTAGACATAATTCTTCATAATTCCAAGCATTTCGGCGACGTGCGCATATTTTTACAACAGACAGTAGCAATCGTTCGTTCGTTTTTTTCTGTTCTTTTTTTTTGCTTTACCGCAAATTTTGCATATTATTATGCTGAATAGTGTTGCAAGAGACAATACTCGTACCAATCAAATGTATGTATGCAGACGTTGAACGTAGTGAATGACACCGTTATCATAAAGTGAAATCGAAAATTTTGCAAATGCGAATATTAATATATTTAGCTTTGTTAATATGTACACCCATGGCCAAAATAATAGAAACGCCTTATTTTGACCAGTGTTGGCTATATTTCTTTTGTTAATTTAATAGGTATTTGTTTTTTTTTTGAAGGATAAATTCTTTAGCGGCAGTGGGTTAGTTGGGGGTAAATTAGCAAATTCAGAGGAAATGAGGCATACGAAAATAGTTGGGATGGAAAAAAGTGCTTTTTAAATGTATTCAAATGTATCTATTCACAAAAACAAAAATGTGTACAGATAAAAGTAAAGATAAAGATCAAGTTAAATTTAAACACATTGGTTATATAAGAACCAGAGGTCGAAAATATTCCTATCCACTTTGACAGTGTCCCAAAATAACCGTCACTATTTAAGAGAAAAAATAACCCACAAAACAGAACAGGTGGTTTATTTTTTGTAGATGGGTGCTCCTCTCAGTGGGAAAGGGTTATTTGCATATATTTTTCCGTTGCTGTTGGACACGGACACTTATCGCTGGAAGAGGAAAAATAAGTGCTAGAGCGCGGTTACCCACGAACGTGTGTACGCAGGGTACCGCAGAAGTGCGTAGAATCATATCGATAACAAAATCGACACCCAAATCGATAACAATATCGATAAAATTATCGATAAAAAATCGATTAAAATATCGATAACAAAATCGATACCCAAATCGATAAAAATATCGATAACAAAATCGATACCCAAATCGATAACAATAACGATAACAAAGTCGATAACATTATCGATAACAAAGTCGATTAAAATATCAATAACAGACTCGATAAAAATATAGATAACAAAATCGATTATTATGTCGATAAGTCCCGAGAATATCGAAAATCCCGAAATAGTTCACATGTTGAGTCTCTGTGACTCTGTTTCATTTTGTTTTTAAGTACCTTTATTTTAATCTTTCTTCCTTTATCCTCATCTTTACTCATCCTCATCTTTTTCCTAATATTTATCTTTATCATCTTTATGTTTATCATTTTCTACATTACATATTCCCCTTCTCCTTTGCCCTTATATTAGTAAAAATTTTAAATTTACCTTGGTCTTCATTTTTGCATTTATATTTACCTTTGCCTTTATCCTTTTCTTTATCAATAAAATAAAATAGCTTATTTTCGGTGTATCATATTATGAATGTGCACGCTCTCTTCTTTGTCATAAAGTGTAAAGAAATGCCTAACGCTTTGCATCCACTTATGTACGCTCATTTATATTTTTCAGTCTTACAATAACCCACAAATTAAGACACTTAAAAATAAAAGTCTCTGCCAAAGTGTCTTTGCCTAAGGAAAATTTTACTAGTTGATAAATAACCCACAACGGAAAACACAAAAAGATCGCACAGAGTGTTTGGTGAGAAACACTCGTTGCTTGAGAGATGAGTGTTTGTGTCAGTGGTAAACACCATACGAGACACTTGGTGACGGTTATTGTCGATCTCTGAAGAACAAAGGTGAAGGTGAATATTTAGATGAAGAAAATAATAAACATAAAAGTAAAAAGAACAAGTAAGAGCAGCGCTGTCTTCGGCTATGCCGAATTCTTCATACCTTTCATGAACATCTGCAAATTTTAGTTTGACAGATTACTGATTTTGAATACATCTGCATACATCGATAGACGAGTTACATACGTATATAAAAAATCGCATCTAAACAATCAGAGGTATGGAAGATATACTTTATATGGCACCAATCTAAGTGATTTTCACTGCTATGTGATCGGTATGTAAACCGGTAACACAATTTATTGGGTTTAGTTTCCTACATAAAGGAGATATATCGCAAAAACTGGTATCTGAACAATCAGTGCTATAGGTGATAAAGCTTATACAGCATAGATTTTGACGATTTTCTCAGTAGACTTTGTATTATTATTTATAAAATATCTTACGAAATTTATCGGTTTTAGCTGTTCAAATAAAGGAGTTTTACAGTAAAATCCCATATCTGAACAATCAGATGTATGGAAGATATATGTTGTAGTCATCCGATCCTTGTTATTTTCACTGTAAGTATTCTGTTAATAATGAGTGAAAATGGTGCGAAATTTCATGTTCCTAGCTGCATAAATGGAGGAGATATGATAAAAGACCTCATATATGAACAATCAGTTGTATGGGGGCTGCAGGTTATAGTGACCCGATCTTCGTTATTTTTACTGTAAGTCTTCTGCTGATAATAAGTGAAAACAGCGCGAAATTTCATGGTCCTAGCTACATAAATGGATGAATTTTAACGAAAAATCTCATATCTGAACAATTAGTTGTATGGGAACTATAGGTTATAGTTATCCGATCTTTTTAATTTTCACTGTAAGTTTTCTGTTGATAATTATTGAAAATAGTGCGGAATTTCCTGTTCCCAG
The DNA here is from genome assembly GCF_013731165.1 of Rhagoletis pomonella. Lineage (NCBI taxonomy): Eukaryota > Metazoa > Arthropoda > Insecta > Diptera > Tephritidae > Rhagoletis > Rhagoletis pomonella. Next base: position 58,715,397 of record NW_023458560.1, read on the forward strand.
CTATATAAATGGAGGAGTTATAACCAAGGAATGAAACCGAAACCCAAACTGAAACCGTAACCGTTTAAAACCGTTTCGGTTTTCAAAACCGAAACCGAAACCGTAACCGTTATCTTGACCTGAAAAGGAACGATACCGAAACCATTTCAATCACAGGTTTCAATCGGTTTCCAGAAATTTACAAAAATAATAAATACAAATTTCTTTGAAATAAATGATTTATTTAACCAAAATCAGCAACATTTTGCTAAAATTCTTGTTAAGTAGTAAATAAATATGGCAAGGTAACTTTTCGCAAAAATCTGCTGATGACTTTGTTGTTGTGAATCGATAATCGATTAATTATATTTAAGTAGTTTCTTTCCCGTACGCAATGCGAGATCCCGCGTGTGCCCAAAATAGTCCAGAAATCATGCCTATACTCAACAAAATGGGTAATAGAGAGGGAAAATTCGAGCGTATTCGATCGTAAGTGTATTCTTCTTCCTGCCCGAAAAAGCCCGAAATTTTCTCCGAGTAAAAATGGATAAAGTGTCAAAGTGCACATCAGCTGTATTGTGTTTACATGTTGCCTGCATTTACTTGGTGCTTTTAAGGAAAAGTGAATGTCCTGTTGATGTATTTTCAATCTATGTACTTAAAATCTAATTTGTGATACCAAAATTCAATTTCCAAGTGTTTGCATTTAATACCATATTCTGACTGACAACCCAAATATTTTTCCTTCATTTTCTTTTCATTTACAACCTTTAACTTTCATTCTTATTTTGCTTTGGCCAGGCAATTAACAATAAATCCGAAATGGCGTATTAATGATGATAAAATATGACTTCCACTTCGATAAATAATCGAAAAAAACTAGTGAAGACACCGATTGGAATGAGTGGAAAGTGAGTTTTCAAGTAGTTTTCAGCGAAAACTGGTTTTCGTTTAACAGATTTTATATGGACGAAAACACAAGTTTTAGGTCGAAAACCAGTTTTAGCAACGAAAACATGTTTCCGATGTCGGTCAGAACATGGTATAAGTGACAAAAACAAGAACAACGTGAATCAGCTGTTTCTCGACTTGTGGGCACGAAATGTGGGTTTTTGCGTTTCCGTACTTCTGAACTTTGTTCCATTTTTGAAAGAAAATTTTTGTATGGGAGCTATAGGTTATAGTGACCCGATCTTTGTAATTTTCACTGTAAGCATTCTGTTGATAATGGGTGCAAGTGCTGCAAAATTTCATGTTCGTAGCTGCATAAATGGAGAAGTTATAACGAAAAATCTCATATCTGAACAATCAGTTGTATGGGACCTATATGTTATAGTGGTCCGATTCTTCCGGTTCCGACAAATGATTAATACATTATAAAAATACAACCACCTACCAAATTTGATCCGGATATCTCGAAAACTGAGAGACTAGATTGCATACAAACAGACGGACAGACGGACATGGATAAATCAACTCAGCTCGACGTTCTGATCATATAAGTATACATTTTAATGGGTCTATCTCTTTTTGTTCTGGTACTTACAAACATCGGACCAAAGTTATAATACCATTTCATGCTCATGAAAGGTATAAAAATATATACAAAGAAAAATATCAGGGTGAAAGTTCCGATTAAAGTTAAGATAAAGACAGAGGAAGAAAGATTAAGATATAGAAAGGGATATAAATAGAGACACAGAAACTCTCCATACCTAAATCCACCACACCCGAACTCACCTCAACAAAACTCACTACACCTGATCGTAGCACACCTAAATTCAGCACACCTTGACTCACCATAACTGAACGAAGCGCACCCATTATCACCATATCTCACTTAAACTCACCACACTTCAACTCCATTCGGAAAATATTTCGGAATTTTAGAGATTTTCGGGATTATCGGGGCTAAATCAGAATTGTCTAGACTATTTCGGGACTCTAGGGAGTACATTAGGATTTTCAAGACTATTTCGGGATTCTCGGGACTACTTAGAAATTTATGAATTTTAGTTGTATTTATCGATCTTATTATATATGTTTTTTTATCGATAATAATAGTCGATAACCGATATTGTTATTGATATATTTACCAACATATTTATCATTACAGTTATTGATATTTAAATCAGTATATGTATCGATTTTTTCATCGATATAATAATCGATGTAATAATAAATATTGGTATCGATGTTTTTATGGATATAATAGTTGATATTGTTATCGATATTTTTAAGAATATTACTATCGGTATAATAATCGATCTTGTTATCGATTTTGCAATCGTTATATTTATCGATATATTTATTTTTATACAAATTCAACACAGCGGCCAAGGCGCACTTCATTTTTTTTTTATAAAAGTACAGCTCAATATTTAACCAAAACCACGTAAATTCATAATTCAAAACTTTGTGCAAAAATTATAAAAATTCTGCAAAATTGCATCAGATTTTTTAAAAATTAAGAAGTAAAAACAAATATTTATAATTTTTGCCCAAAATTGGGAGTATGGATTTATGTAGTTTTTGTTATATAATGAGTTGAACTTTTATAAAACAAGTAATTTTTAAGCAAAAAACCAAACCGACTTCAATTCTCATAAATATATATATATATATATACATATATATATTTCATGATCCAATGATCGGATCAAAACCAGATATATATATAGTATGGGACCACCTCTGAGACACTGCCTGTCCGATGCAAAAATAAAAATATCGAAATCGGTTGAGGTGGTCCAAAGTTATGCGGTAACATACATAGAATTAAAAAAAATTAAAAATAACCTCCTCCTTTCTTGGAAGTCGGTTAAAAATAAGTTTAAATAAACAAAAGAAATATATGCCAAAATTGGTCAAAATAGGGCGTTTCTATTATTTTGGCAGTGGGGGTAGATACATATGTAGGTATTCAATATGCTATTGAATTGAATATCGGTTTTGTTTTTGATAGGTGCGGCTCCGGGCTTAAGGTAAATGAAGAGAAGTAAAATCCATGAGGCACGCTTATTTATGGGAAAATCAAGTTTGTAACATTTTAGAAGAATTTTAGTAACAACTCGGCTATGTATAAATGTGTGCTGGGCTCAAGATCGAGAACTCAGGTATCCTCAAATTATTCGCCTTTTTCACAGATCATTTTAATAAATATCACACACTCCCAATACCTATACCATAAACGTAGCAAATGACGCAGTACTCCGCACAGTTCTCTAGTTCGGGGCTAAACGGACATAGCTGGAACCTGCCGACACCAGTTTCAGCGGCTACTATCGGATTGTGCTATTAACGCTAGGTCATAAACTTAGCCTTCTTAACCTGCATTATCATCGTTGCCATTGAAGGTAACTGTCTGGCTACATTTGTAATACATTTCTAATACAGTCAGTATCAAAGCAAGACTAGTATCGAATGATTTATATGCGTAACTGTATTAATTTCTTAATTTGTAGCAGGCAACAACAGCAATTTTATAAAGAAATATTTCATAAAACAACAACAAAGCGGTAATAAAAAACATCATTTGGAAGCAGACTAGTTTGTGGCACAAACAACAGCACACTCGGCAGTCAAAGAACACCCATATATATACTTTTGTGTGTGTAACTGGCAGTAGGTGTTTTACTTTATATGTACGTAGGCGGAGCAGATATTTTATGGTAAAAACAATCAGCAGCAACGGCAGTCAGTGGCAGTCAGAGCAAAAGCGTTGAAAATTAATTGCTTATCATTAAAAATTAATACCAGCACCGTAATGAGTGGGCAAGCAACAAGTATGTACATACTTATATGTATGTATGTAGGTAAATTTGATGTTTATAATAAATATATATTTACGTGTGTATTTATATGTAGCATCATCGTCTGTTATAAGGTGTTTATAGCGCATTCATCCATGCGTTCATGAATCAATCGATCCCTCTATAATTCAAGCCCAATAATAACTGCATCTGTATGCAACAGACAAGTGTTGTGTCTATCAAATGTGCAACACGTTGAAAGATTGTGACGACATGCATTATAATTTCTTGTTTTGTGTAGTATTTGTTGTTGACGCTGCTGCTGCTGCTGTTTTTCTAGAATAGAATCGAAAACTGGGCGCAGCAAGCAGTAGGTGATCGCGCGCCATTTCAACATGTACTAGCCTGCCACATGCAACAAATGCCACAAAAGGCGAGCAGCAGCAGTCGATAGTTAGCGCTAATTGCACGCGCGGTTAGTTTTTAGTATGTAGATACACTAGGGTGGTACAAAAATGCACAGGAAAATAATTTGTTTGGAATTTTCTTGCTGCCGCCCATCAGAATTAGAGAAAATGGGAAATAAGAAGACTCGCTTTTTCTATTTTCAAATCAGTTAACACTTATTCGAAAAATATTTTTTGATCGCATAAATAGATATATTTCCCTTCGGAAATCTTACAGCAATAAAATTATGAAGCAAATTTAGCTCTAAAAGTTTAATAATTATTTTTTCAAGGCGTGTGTGATATGTTTACGAACACATAAAACTACCAATTTTTGTAAATAAAAGTTTAGATTATCGGTAATGAGATTTTTGAAGGGTGATTTTTTTGTATCAAAACATATTCATTTAACGATTTTATACTAATTCTGCGAAAAAAAAGGATTTCTTCCCCATATTGAAAAGTAAAATCGTAAACTTGTCCCGAAATGATCTCGAACAAGTCTTGAAACGGTCCCGAAATTTTCTTTTACTTGTCCCAAAATGGTCCTAAAATAGGCCTGAGCCAGTCCCGAAATGGTCCTGAACTAGCCTCAAAGTCATATCGAACTGGTTCGGAACTAGTCCCAAAAAGCTCCCGTACTAGATTCAAAATTACCCCGAAATATTCCTGAATTATCCCCGGAATTATCCTGAAGTAGTCCTGAACCTGTCCCGAAATGCTCCTGAACTAGCCCGAAAATGATACCGAACTAGTCCCGAAATTTACCTGAAATACCCCAAAAATATCCACAATAACTCCCGAAATAGTTCTCGAATAGTTCCGATCAGGTCCCGAAACGATCGCGGAGTAGTCCCTAAATGTTCCTGAAATAGTCCTGAAATAGTTCTGAAATGATCCGTAATTAGACCCGAAATGGTCCTCAAATAATCCTCAACAGGTGCCTAAACAGTCCCGAAAGGATCCCGAGCTAGTCCAGAAATAGTCCTAAAATACCTCGGAACTAGTCTAGGAATTTTCATTTGTGCACACAAGAAGCAATTACAGATTTTCTGTTGGGTTGCACAAGAAGCAGGTGCAAATTGTCTGCTGGGTTAATTTTGTCGACGACGGGAGCTACATAAGTTGTTTAAACATAAACAATTTTGGACCACTCTAATATATGTATGTACATATAAACATTCGTGCATACAAAAATACATTCATATATTAACGAGTGTTAATGTGCCAGTTTTGTGCTGCTGCACAGAGTCATCAGAGGAAGCAACAACTTGTAACAACAATGAACAACTTGAGCGACAAAATACCAGCATAATCAATAGTATCATCAACAGCAGCAACTAGCAACAACAACTAGATATAAATGCATATGTTGCAAGTTAAGCGGTGGCAGCGGGAGAATAGGTGGAAGCAGTGCCTGCAACATTAAAACATTGCAGCAAGCAACTGTATACGTCTGTATTAGGAGCAAAAAAAAAAAAAAACAAATAAGCACTCGAAACACATTGAAGTCTACTGCCACCACGCCCTCTTCGCCTATCCTCTGCGTCCAATTCCTCTTAGGGCCGTTTGCACAATGTCTAGTTAACGCTAACTGGAGGTACATCCTTCAGTTAAGCACGTTAACTGCTTTATCGATCACATGTTATATGATGGGTGTCGATAACGTCGATAAGATGTTTAACTGGGAGTTAGAGTTAACTAGACATGGTGCAAACGGCCGTTACTAGTTTCACTACTACATAACTATATAGACACTCAGCGGCAGTGAAAATCATCAAGTCAGTCTCGATTTCTTGTTTTTTCCGCTGTTGTTGGTGTTTTAAAAATGTGTTCGAGTGATTTGTTTACATGCAGCAACAACTATTAATGAATTTATGTTCTATTCATATACATTTACACATATGTATAAGGTGGCTATGTGCTATGTATTCAGGCACATTAGAAGCACAACACACAAATTCAGAGGCATTGTGTACATAAATATTTTTCAATTGTTTTTATTTTATGACCATAACAAACTCATCAATATTAGCTATAGATTTTTTCGGAACGTAAATATTTTAGAAGCAACACAAATCATGCAATCACGATTATACACACCTACATACCTACAGATGCACACAAAATGCCACAATACATTTCTGCTCCCGATAATACCCTGCAGGAAAAACGTATTATAGATTAACTATGCATATAGTAATCCTACATATAATGAATTTGACTTCTCAATGAGTTTCCTTTCAGTGCCCTATGGGTAGTTTGGTTTCTGTGGCAAAAAGTCGTTTCTCTTACTCACAAGCTTATTGTCTTTGTTAATTGATAAAGAAAACTTCAAACTAAGTTGAGGTGAGTTGAGTTAAAATGAAGTGAGTTCAGGTGAGGTCAGTTTGGATAAGTTAAGGTGAGTTAGGCCAAGGTGGGATGAGTTGAAGTGAGATACGGTGGATTGCATTGAAACAACATTAGTTGGAGTGAGTTGAGTTGAGGTGACGTAAGTGAGGTAAGCTAAATTGAGTTGAGATGTAATGAGGTGAGTTGGGGTGGGGTAATTTAAGGTGAGTTGAGGGGAACTGAGAGGAGTTGATGTGAGGTTAGTTGAGGAAAGGTGAAGGAAGCTGTGTAGCCATAACATATCATAGCATAACAAAACATAATATTACATAACAAAACATAATGTGACATAACAAAACATAACGTGACGTAATAAACATTACATAACATAACAGAATATAACACATCATAACATAACCCAAAATAACAAAATATAATACAAAAAAATTAAAAGCAACATATTGTAGCATAACATAACATAACATAAAACAACATAGCACAACATGACATAACATAACATAACTTAAAATAACAAAACATTGCGTTATATAAATTAACCTTAAATAGCAAACTCTAATATAACATTGCATAGCATAACATTACATACCATGACATACCATTACATAAAATAACATAACACAACATATATCATTCTTCATATTTATCTTTTGTTTCCCCTCTTTACCTTTTATCTTTTGTCTTTATTCCTTTACCTTTATCCTTATCTTTACCTTCATTCTTTTCTCTATCTAATTTTTTCTTACTTATAAACTTATTAATTGATTTATAACATTCAGCGTGTTTCAGATGCATACACGCACGATCGTGAGAGTATAAGTGTAGAGTATCTATGAGCCCACTTGTAAGGGCATAACTCATAGTTCTCACTCATGCATACCTAAGGATGTTCATGCATTGGCACTTGTTAGGGCTTTTTGAAAATTTCTTGCAGTTAACACCTTGTACATACGTCCCTACAAACATAATTTTTCTAAATTTTAATACAAAACTAGAGAATTTGATATGTATGCTTACACACATACATACATATGTACACACCTTTCCTTTTCAATTTTATTTTCAAGTAGCCGTCTCTACTTCATTATATTTGTAAACAATAATTTTTTATAATACCCAAACGAAAAGGGGGAGTGTGGAACCTCCTTATCCACACCTGCACTTCTACTTACAAATAAATATGTATGGGTTGTACTTATGCAGCCACTTCCCAGCAAAAAATGGGTAATCGCGTTTAGTGGTAACGTGTTCTAGAAGGCATAGCGTTATAATGCCTTCGAATTTTTTCGCTTCTTTTATGCATTGCTAGTATTGCAAAGTAGAATGTCCTACAATATTTTATTTATTTCGCTTCTTTGTTTCATTTCGGAGAATGCAAAGTAGAATGTCCTATAATATTTCCTTTTTAATTCGTTTCTTTGCTTCATTTCCGGGAAAGCAAAGTATAATGTCCTACAATATTTTATTTGTTTCGCTTCTTTACTTCATTTCAGGGAATGCAAAGTAGAATGTCCTCCAACATTTTATTTGTTTCGCTTCTTTGCTTCATTTCAGGGAATGCAAAGTAGAATGTCCTACAATATTTTATTTGTTTCGCTTCTTTGCTTCATTTCCGGGAATGCAAAGTAGTCAGCTGAAAAATAGAATGAATATCCAAAAGTTCTTTTTCTACCGTTGCTTTCTGTGGAAATTTGTCTCGCATAAAAATCATGTTTTGCTTTGTTCAATTTGCAGCGAAGTTGAAGTCAGTCGATGAAGTGAAGTACAAGAGTGAGGAAGTACAATATTAAGCTTAATTAATAATGAATATATGTACATACCGATTTTTAAGAAAATCTTAATACCTAAATACATACATACATATGTTTGTATAAAAGCTGATTTATAAAAATTTTAATTTTAATCTTTTAAGACATTTTCTGATTTAAATTTAATATAAATAAGTATGTACTTATCTAGGCATTCTGCATTAGTTTCTCTGTAAGGCATTCTTTGTTCGCTTCTCTGGATTCTGTTTATCCATGCGTTCTCCCTTCGTTTGAAGGTAATGCTGCGGGTAAGGGCTTACCTCCAATGACATGCCCATGTTAAAATAAGGCCTTCTTGAAGCGAAAGGGTAAGCGATTCCCATCGCCTAGCTCGTTTCTACTTTCGTTCCTGTGGTAATCGTGTTTTTTGCTGGGTTGTGCTTGTATTTTTTTTTTTGTTTTGGCTTTTTTTTGTTTTAGGAGTGTCTGTTTTAGGGCCAAATGTTTACACTTGAGATGATTACATACTACGTCGAAGGCGTCGATTGCCTGCCAGGTCCGGGATGGCGGGTAAGCTGTTCGAAGAAATCTACTCATGAAATATCATAAATTTATATTAAATTTTGAATATATTTACTACTTATGTATGTAGCAAGTTGTTGATATCACCGGCTAGGTCAGCAACGCACTCGTAATTTGTGTGCGGATGGGGTGCTGGAAAGGTGATTTTTTACTACTTGAAAAAATTTAAATTGGTGTTAAATGGTTAATGAGTGTCTTTAAATCTTGAAAGTCGAAGGAAATGATTGGATATTGTTGATAATAAAAAATGTACTGGAAATTAAATAAGTAGCGAGTAGTGAATAAAATTATATGGAAATGAAATCAGAGGAATATAATATAATAGAACGAGTTCGAAAAAAATTAAATAAATAAAATGAAAAAGAGAAGTTTACGAAAGAGAAGGAATTGAAAAATGATGTAAAGAAACAAAGGACAATTGATAACAAATTCACGAAATATAAGGAAACTGTATAAATGAGGATGAACCAAAACGCACCTTACAAGTTGCGGATATTGGAATTAAGAAGGCACATATTAGCGCCTAGCTGACAGAGATCATATTACTGTAGTCCTACACTGTTTCACTTTCCACCCGGAAACGAGTGTCTTTGAAATCGAATGGAGCTCCTAATAACCTTACCAAAATCTCGAGCATGATCGAAAAATCGAAACATTCTTAGATAATAAGGAATAGATTTTTACTAAATCTACTATGATCGTAGTAAAATTCTGCATCCATTAAATGAGATAAGATCAATTTCGGGAAGAGTACATATCGATTGCAGCCACAAATGTCATAATCAATAAGGAAGCTACAAGGTACTCGGCGGCTGAAGTCTAATCAGCGAACTTTAAATAATCGAAATAGCCGGTAAATTCGGCAGTTTTTCGATATAGTTTTTTTAAAGGGTCCCAAAGATTTTTCCGTATATGTTTTAGTCGCTGTCTTCATACAGGTATTCGTCTTCGTATTAATCTTCGCCCACACTTTCTTACTCGCTTTAGTCGCCGTCGTCGTATTCCTCTTCGCAATCGTCCTTTCTTACGCCTTTTCATTATTCGTGTTCGCCTTCGTATTCACTGCCGCATTCGTATTTATTTTGATATACGCCATCGTATTTGTTTTCGTAATCGTTTTCGTATTCCACTTCGTATTCGTCTTCATAGTCATGTCTGTATACATGTTGTTTGTCTTATAGTGTGTTTACATGTGGTGATTTTACATGCAACTTTTAGTTGAAAGCAACAGCCTGGTGTGAACGGCCTTTCAACTAATCCCTTCCAATTAAGTTGGGGCAGCCAACTTTTGATTCGCATAATCGCCTCTAAAATTGCCTATTAAATCGCCGCTTGTAAACATCGCATTAGTACTCGTATTTGTCTTTGTCTTCGCTTTCAAAAACTAAATTACGAAATTGCGAAAATAATACACCATTAGCAAAGAAAATACAACCCATCTTGAAGAAAATATAAATATATATTTTTCCTTTTTAAACAATAAAAATTAAAATATAAATAAGAAAAATAGGAATAAAAAAAGGGAAAATTAGCAAAATAAGTTCCTAAAAATTAAATGGTATTAAGTAAATATGTGTTTTTAACAATAAGATTTAAAAATTAAAAGAAAGTTAAATAAAAAAAATTTAATTAAAAAAAATTTTTCCTACAAATTAAATGAATCAAATAAAAAATTTTATTTTTAAAATAATATAATAAAAATAAATGAAAAAAAAAATATAAAAAAATTTATAAAAAAAATAACTCAAAAATTAAATGAAATTTAAAATTATTTTCCTTTTAAAACAATTATTAAAAAAGAAGGAACAATTTTTTGTCAATACCACATTCTTGCGAAATTTAAATTTTGTTTCCCTCCTCCAAGATTCATGCTCTTTTTTAAAATATCTAGATATTTTAAACTAAAATGCAACTTTGGTCTTTTTTCTAGCACGTCGAGATTTTTTTTATTGCTGACACGTATATTTTAGGATTTTTCAGAATTTAAATTTTACTTAAAAAACCAACATTGTTGGATAAAAATACCCATAATATTTAGACTAAGTAGATCAGAAAAATGTAAGTGATTTCGAAGTTACAAGTTCATATGAGGCGGGAGAGTACAGAGCACAGCTCATAGGTATGTAGAGTGTATAGTATCATCATTTTCAACCACATGCTCCATATTCTTCAGCATGACGGATGTGAGATTGTTTGCCCTAAAGTTTTTTTCTAGCGCATATCCATCTTTTTCTGGCTTGAGGGAATATACATAACTTGCCAGACTCTTGAGGTTTAGGGAGATATAGCATTCTAATTTCAAGGAGCCTCTCGAGGATCTCAAGCCTTTAGCAATTGCTAAGTATTTAACAGTTTTTTTTGCCGAATTGAACCGATAATCAGATGAAGATGCCTTTGTTCGTAAAGGTTTGATCAATCTTTAGAAGATTTATTGCTTCGATTCTGTACTATCAATCGAGGGGATAGATTTTAGAGCAATAGCTTGTGCTCATGAGGTTTATTTACTCTCCGCGCTATACCACCAGAATAGATTAAAAACTATCTATGCTTCAAAAAAAAGTTTGAAACAAGTTTTTGAAAATGACAGCAACGCTGCAGCTAACAGATGCCACTTACAAACACCCGAGAGCTGACTGAGAGAATAGCCTTTTATGTGCGAGCACCTACATACACATCGGAGAGCGGTTTTGTGCAGTGAAGTGAGGCGAAATCGAGTTGAGTGAAGTCGAAAACTCATTTAGACATTTGGTTTGCGATATTATTGCGGTTAAAGAGGCGACAAGCCATGAAACCGGTAAATTAAGGCAGAAAGGATAAAGTTTAATTAGAAAACTATTTTTTGACTACATTATTGCATAAATAATCTATTTACGAACACATTCATAGGTACGTACCTACATACAAATATAAATGCTTATTATGCAGCGGTATACATACACATACTTACAAAGCCATAAAAGACTCTTGCTACAGGTGAGCATGGTGCAAGAATTATAGAGGAAGAAGAAGATGTACAAATCTCTTTTCATACATGCATACCATTATATATGTGTATATATGTATATATTAGGGTGCATCGCTCTCCACAAAAAAAAAATGTAACGGTAACGGGGTTTCATCGGATTTATAAAAGTTATTATATTTTAAGACTTCCACCAAAATATTTCGAAAAAAATATAGCATCAAAAATCTTATAATTTTCACTCCGTTGATAAACTTTTTAAACATTTTTGCAGACCTTTTGAGCTTAAACTCTTTTATCATCTGATGTAGGTTTTGGAAAAAAGAAATGTTAAAAGCTAATTTCATATATGTATAAAAAAACTCGATATTTGCAGGTGTTTTCAAATCCATACAGCCCACGTTAATCTTAAAAATTTTGCAAAATATTTTAGCAGAAATCTTAGATTAGATATACATATAATAAAATTTAAAATTCCGGTGCAAAACACCGCAACAACTTTTTTGACGAGGCATCCTAATACATAAACATATAGATGTTTACCTTCCTGCCATTTTGTCGCTGCACTAAAACACATCTCTTTTACTTTTAATTTGTCAATTGGGCAAGAAAGAAATTATAAAGACAACGACGGTTTCGAGTGGAGGAGCCTGGCTCTTCGCAAGCGATATCTGCAGTGCAAAACTTATGTCACCAGCAAAGTTCAACATTTTACCTGCGCAGAAGCATACATTTTCACGCTTTCTTACATGTATTCGTAATTAAATGCACACATCTTATTTGCATTTCGACAAACTTTTCTCGCAAATCAATTTGAATAACTTACATGAGAATACAATTTTTAAGTTCTTTGATAGAAAAGTTTGATGGGTTATGCTTCGGTGAGTTTTGTTGAATGGCGCTTCGAGTTAAGGGTGTAAATAACATAAGTTTTATATTTTATTGCTACATTTTCCTCAATTTTTGTAAAGGTGTAATGAAGTTTTTGAGGATTGATAGCAGATCCAGGTAAAATAGATCAACGATACCCTTTCAACCTGGCGCAGGACGATATATGCTACCGTTCACATTATCATTAGCATAAGCATTATCATTATCATTACCATTGCCAATCCCAATACCATTACTTATAATTAGCATTGCCATTACTGTTACAAATGTCATCGCTAATTACATATTCATTGGCATCTCTATTTATTCATTTTATAATATTTGTCTTTCATTCATTATTTTGTATTCATTCTAATTTCATAACGTTCATTCTTACTGTCGGTATACTGAAATACTCATCTTGTTGGTTTTTGTATGTGAATTCATTTTATGTAAATATAAAATGAGGCAGTCGTTAATTTGAACTGAATAAAGCTGGTTGTCCTGAATCTGTCTGTAGCGACAGATTTCAGAAGTGGTCATGGACCTAAATCATTTAACAGTCGCGGAATTAAAAGAAGTATTGCAAAAACTTAAATTTAAAACGAGTGGCACGAAAGCCGAATCGATTAGCAGACTGCAAGAAGTACATGCAGAAGTGCTAACGCCAATAGTGGAGTCGTATTTGCCAACGGGTGCAAGTGTAGCACAGGCAAATGATGCAAATGAGAAGCAGAATGTGGAACCGTCAAAGGACGAAGTGCGGGTCGTGACGCAGCTCGAGGTGCAAGTTAGCGCACTCTGTTGTGCCGTAGAGAAGCTAAGTGCACAGTTGCAGACTCTTCGCCCAGCAGG
>NW_023458560.1:58728952-58765425 GCF_013731165.1 Rhagoletis pomonella
CAAGCACTACCGACTACGTTTCCAATGCCGGTGGGAAGGAATTTTCCGCTTACATCGCAGTGCGCGTGTATGCTGCCGACTTCGCAGCAGCCAGTTTCGTCGTATTCAACTTCATCAATAGCAATGCCAGCGTCCGAAGCATTGCCGACTTCGTTTCCATTGCCAGTGGAACAGAATATTTCACTTACGTCGCAGTACGCGTGTATGTTGCCGACTTTGCAGCAGCCAGTTTCGTCGTATTCAACTTCGGGGCAGCCGTACTTGGCACATATGACGCAGCATACAACACAGCCGATGCCATTTACTCATGCGCACACATCACAGCAAGCAGCAGGAGCAACAAACGTTGGATTTGCAACTCCGTTAGAATATTCAAATCGATCAGCGCCTTGGTCTGATTCAGCATATATGAGAACGGGAGAGCGATGTTCGTATGTAACGAGAAACATACATACACATCAGTGTTGCCAGAACTTTTTGGACGAACCGGCTAAATTGGCAAATAAAACCGGCTAAAAACGGCTAAAATGCTTCAACTAAATTTCACATGTTTTATTTAAATAAATCACGATTAAAATGACTATTTCTTGGAGAGAAGTTACAAATTCGAGCCGGAAAAAATTTTGCCAGCAAGAATTTGCAATTAGGAAAAACATATGATTAATTTAATATAATTAATTTATTTAATTGCAATGATTCCAATGATATTCTTAATCGGAATGCAATCTCAACAGAGAGTAAGAAATTGAATCGTATGTTGAAGAAAGTCGGACTGACAAGATATACACACGTAGATCCTGTTTTTTGCCCACTGAAAGAATTTTAAAAATTCTATACAAATTTCTTTTGTTTGAAATGCAACCGTGGACACAAGCTGGCAGAGAAACTTGCAAATTTGCGTTCGTATATAAAATTGCAAGTTTCTCTACATGAGAGAGTATTTGGGAAAATTTTTTCTTACTATCTGATATTTTGAGTGATAATTCCCGCTGGATTTTCGACGAACAAACCTATTGTCTTCCCTACAAGGCCCTTTCAGACTGACCGATTCTCAATACACTCAAATAGAAACCAATACACATGAAAAACGCTGTAAAAATTTCGCTTCAATTTTAAGGCAGTAAAACAACGACCTTAAGTTAACATCAACCGAGGCCATATGTTGACAAGGGATGCAAAATCACAGTAACACAAAAGAACTGGTCAGATTTTTCAGAAATCCCTTCAATTCTGATGTAAAATATGATGTCAAAAGACTGCAGATCTCCCATTTGGATGACCGGTCATATGACCGGCAGATGTCTCGTAGGATTCCCAGAGAGTTTTGCTTTACATAAAAATTTGTGCTCTTTTATTTTCATTTTGACTCACTTCAGTGTTGGTTCCTTTAATTCAAGTTGGCATTCGGTTTTTGGAATTTAAATAAGTTCTCAGCAAAAAGTTTGTTTAAAAAAAGACATATGTGTACATAGTGCTTGAAAATATCAATTTTCCCTTACCTTAAACCTTTGGGAGTGGGCAAAAATGATGCTTTGTAATTTAGGCAGAATTGAATATGCGCTATCTGGGAAGACGATATCTACATGTAATATTTATTCTGTTTGTTGGCATTATATCCAAACACAAACGCATCTTAAGTATCTTAACAGTGAAACAATTTCTTATTTTCTAAGTTGGCGAATAAAACTTCACACTTAAAACTAAGAGATTTATAACAAACATTTTATGAAGAAAATCCCTTCTTCGTTTAAAATAAAAATAAGCGAATTCGGCCCAATTTCATACAACCCTGCCTGACATGAAAATTTTCTCCACGATAAGGGTAGTAGCCATTTCTAACAGATTTTGGGTCGCTTAGTCAAAAATGGAAACATATATACATATTTGATATTTAAGAAAACAAGGCAAATTACAAAATCGGCTAAAAACGGCTAATTTTTTTCTGCAAAACGGCTAACAAATCGGCTGCCGGCTAAATCGAAATTTCTCCGGCTGTTTGCTATCGCAACCGGCTAAATCTAGCCGGAAAACGGCTAAAATGGCAACACTGATACACATACAGGCTAACCTAATATTCACGCACGCCGCCAATTTACTGTCAAAAATTTCTCATGCACATACAACTTGTATGGGACCAACCGAAATTGAACGGCGTGCGTATGAAGCTAACTCAATTTCCAATTTTTGTTCTGCGTGACATTTTGATTTGACGTTTCGCTCAATGAAATCAAATGCAAACGCACGCAAGCCAATTTCGGGTGACGCAAAAAAACAAATTCGACGGCGTGCGTACCACGCAGAACAAAAATTGGAAATTGAGTTAGCTTCATACGCACGCCGTTCAATTTCGGTTGATCTCATACAAGTTGCATGTGCATGAGAACTTTTTGACAATAAATTGGCGGCGTGCGTGAATATTAGGTTAGCCTGTAAGCCGAGTGAAATAGCAGCGATTCTGCCAGAGTTCAACCCTACTGACAACACATATTCATCAATACAATTCATCGAGAGAGTTGAGCAGTTGAGAGCAATGTATAACTGGGAAGCAGTGCTGCCAACTATTTTGGAGTAAAAAAATCCAAATTTTTATAAAAACCCGCCAGAAAAAGCTAAATTCCACAAAACAAAAGCCGAAGAATAAATAGGTTCATATTAATTTAATTTTAAGCAAATCATTGGAAACATTACTTGAAATTAAAATTTGAAATCGAATAATACAGAATACAAGTTATGTTTAAGCAAAAAATAAAATTCAATTCTCATATAAAAAATTTAAGTGTACCGTTATTTTCTTCATGATCCAATGATCGGATGTAAACCAAATAAGTATGGGACCACACATGAGTTACCGCCTTTTCTTTAAAAAAATAATTATAGAAATCGGTTAACGTGGTCCAAAGTTATGCGGTGACATATGTACATAACAAAAATATATTGCAACGAATTGATGGAGGTTTCGAAGTCGGTTAAAAAGTTAATATAACTTATGTATGAAAATTTCAGTCGAACGTTATTTTTTAACTAAACTTTCAGTTTTCACAAAAGTTAGGCAGGTTACAACTCATTTATAATTTTATATAAATTATCATCGGACTGATTATTATAATCGATACTCTCGTTTTCGTATGCCTTATTTGTTCCAATCATCTTTAAATAACTTCTTGGAATTTCATAGTCTGTGCAGCACTTATTATGCCTTTTAAGACCGTATCTGGAAATTTATGTTATTTAATATAAAACTTCTACACGAGTTGTTTATAAAAATTGTACCTTATACTTAATATAGCATTTATAGTAATTAAGTGTATACTGTTGCGTAGCTTTGTTTTCACCAAGTTTAGCTGACTGAATAATCGTTCCACGTCTGCATTAGACCAAGGCAGTGAAAGTAAATGAAGTGCAAATTCCGCCAAATCGGGAAACAATTTGTTACCACCTGCATCCGTATAAGTTTGAACTTCTGCCCAAAATTGCATTGTATTGCTTATATTATTCCATTTTACAAAATTAATTCTATTATACTGAATTATAATTTTTTCTATCATATCGTCACTGTAATTAAAATGTTTTAAAACATCTTCTATCTCCTCATGCGATGCACGTAAAACATTGCCCACTGAAAACATATTAACTTTTTTAATCGTATCGAAATTATCTGGTAACCTGCAATAATAACATTTTTCAAATAATTTTATATTAATACGTATGTATATGTGCATGCTACTATTATACCTTTGTTTTAGTTGGTTGATAAGCACTACTACAAAATTTGTACATATTGTTCTTATATATTTTTCTGATTCCTCGGTTAGCCCAGAGGAGGATTTCATCTCTAATATTTTCTTTTCGAAGTTATATCCCAAATAGCAACTTTTATTGATATATTGCTCAAAATCAATCGAGATTACATCTACATCATTATCTGGGCTAATGATTTTACTTTTTAAAGAATTAATTACAACTGCAAAGTCTTTAAGTAATTTCGTCGGGTCAGTATTGTTACTTTGAAAGCTATTATTAAGAGCAAGTAACTCGGCAAGTATTGGTTTCAAAAACAGAAGGTAGAGATAATTTCGTTCATCTTTATACATTTCGTACAGAATTTCTGCTTTATGACATTTTTCAGAATTGCTAGTAATACCAAAATGTGTCTTCAACTCCAGCCACTGCTGTAGTATTCGCGATACGGTCCCTTCAATTGAAAGCCATCGTGTGTCGCTAACTCTTGGAATTTTTAACGGCGCCTTGAAAACAAAAGATAATCAGGCAGGTTCTGCAATTCATTTCCGAGTGAATTTCAATCAAATTAGCGTTGAAGTCAAATTGACAGGGGTTGAAATTCACTCGGAACTGAATTGCAGAACCTGCCTGTATATAATATAATTGCATTGTATTTTTCCTAATACTTGTATATGAACATATGTTAGCTTATATTTACATTTTCATCGTTGATTATCTGAAAAATCTGTTTGTATTGTAATCTGCGACTGGAACTTTTACT
This sequence comes from Rhagoletis pomonella, assembly GCF_013731165.1. NCBI lineage: Eukaryota > Metazoa > Arthropoda > Insecta > Diptera > Tephritidae > Rhagoletis > Rhagoletis pomonella. Next base: position 58,733,454 of record NW_023458560.1, read on the forward strand.
GAACCAGTTGTAAGTCTCATAAATTAGAAATTCAAGGCCGTGAGGAAGGCACTCTTTAGAAGCATGATTAATTGCCAACTGGATAGAATGGCAGACACATTTGACCAAAGTTAGAGATGGAATTTCTCGCTTTAATTCCGTGTAGACACTTTTGTTGCGACCAACCATGACGTTGGCGTTGTCTGTACCAATTCCGATAAGTTTATTAATATTTAGTTTAAGCTTTTTTAATTCTTTTTTCAGACAGTCCACTATACCACCAGAATCTGCATTTTCCAGTTCTGCTAGTGATAGAAACGTAGATATAATTCGGTTATGCGTTTTACTGAAGTAGATGATGACAATGCCTAAACATACATAGAAGAAAATTTAGATTAGAATTTTCAACTAGCACAATAATGTTTTACCGACTTACCGAGAAGTTTTGTTACACTAATGTCAGTGGATTTGTCCAGTAACAAACTAAACTTGGAATCGCCGATGTCCGTCCTTAATTCTTCAAAAAAGTGCGGAGCCAACACATTTTTTATAATATTTGTACACTTCGTTCTATGCAGCCGTATCTCAATCGCATCACTAAATTTTTTTTTGCACATTTCACTTAAATGGTCCACAGGCGCAATGGAGCTCCGCTGCTTTTAACGATGCAGGTTTGAATGGTAGCTTAGTTTGATTTACAATGTTCCCACTCATGGTTTCATGTTTTTTTGTCTTGGCGTGAGCCAGCAAGTCGCTTAATTTTGATATTAAGGAGGTTTTGCAGTAAACACAGTATGCACGTCCTTCGTCGTCCGTTTCTTGCCGAATCCATGGCTTTAAAGTTGGATGCTTAGACCACTCAGGTCGAAATTTCTGCTTGTAATTTGATTTTATCATTTTACTTAAATATCACGTTATGATTTATGTACATATTTTGCAACGCCTATGCTGTTTGCGAAATTCAAATTCCCTGCAACTGGTATACTTCTTCATGTCAAAAGCTCCATTCACAATATCCAACAAAGAGAGTAGCCAAATTGTAGTGTTATTAGAGAACGTAGAATTATCTACGATATTTGATGTTATTAAAAACTAAAATTTTAAATCCGTAATCATATATATTATATATACTATATTGTCTAAGGGAAAAAGCTAAAAATCCGACAAAAAATTTCTCAAAAAGCTAGAATTCCCGCTTCCCGCAATTTCTCATTTCCTCCCGCTAAATGGACTTCGAAAAAGCCAGATCTGACGGGAAAAGAGCTAAATTGGCAGCCCTGCTGGGAAGATACATTTGTAATTTTTGCTGTTCTCAGTAGGCTGGGGGGGGGGTTGCAAAGCGATGGGCTGATGCTCAGCCAGCATTCCGGGAATGGAGCGAATTTGTAGTTGCGTTTTTGACGGATTTTCCGTATGTGAGAAATTCAGCGGATACTCATATTAGAATGATGAACACCAAAATGAATAAGGGTGAGAAATTAATAGAATATTATTATAAAATGCTGGCAATAGGCCGGCGAGATAATATCGATGACAGTTCGATAATTCGATATGTTGTGAACGGATTGGCCGACGATAATTCGCGTAAAACATTGAGTGCGATGAAGTTTTCAAAGTGTGCTGACTTGTTGCAATCATTTATGAATTTATCTACTAGTTTTGAGAATCGAAATAGGTTTAGCGAAGTTGCCTACAGAAGCACGGCGCAGCAGTCATCGCATGTGTTAGCGGACGTGAGTAAAAATAATGCAAATAAAAGTGAAAACGGACCAATTTGCTACAATTGTAGGGAAAGGGGGCACATAGCTAGGAATTGTGTGAAACCCAAAAGGAAGGTTGAGACAAAACATGTTGACCGTGTACATCAGATAGCAAGTGACGAATATGAGGAAAGTGGACAATGTGTAGAAAGTGAAACATCAATCAACAATAGGTTCGTTCCTTATATTTTTGGACTAAAATCTGAAAAGTGTCAAAATGTCAGAGCGTAAGCGAAATGCGCTCCCTAAAAGAGAGTAACAGGAAAATTAAAGGAACGCAAAAAACCAAATTTTTAGTCCAAAGAATGGCAACAACAAAACTAACGTCAAATAAGAACAGAAATGTATGTACAAAACACATTCACACAAGCACAAGCACAATAAACACTTGCTATATCAATTATTTTTTGCCTCCTTCCAATTTCAATTCATTTCTTTTACTTCTTAGATTATTCTCACTTTTTGCGTATTCTTTAATTTCCGTTAATTTAAATTCAGTTGAGTTTGACACTTTTCAGGATTTTGCCAGAAAAAATTCTTCTGACTAAATCTGACTACTTCGGACTGATGAGAGTCGCTCTCACTGACTGTTGCTCTCTCATTTTTGCTGTCATTTCCGAGTTAAGGAACGCTTTTTGGACTAAATCTGACTACTTCGGACTTTTTCTGACTATTTCTGGGAGATAAGGAACGCGCATAATATTGGTGATAAAAATGTGTGCATGGAATTGTGTAAGGAAATTACAGTCATAGGAAAGACAGAGTTGAGATGTAAAGCGCTCATTGATTCGGGTAGCAGCAAATCCTTAGTGAAGCGGTCGATTGCTGAGAAGTGTGGTTTATGTGTCATTGCGTGTAATGAAAAGTTAATTGGTTTTGCTGGTGGTGAGGTTGTTTGCCACGGAAAAGTATCAGCGCGCATTAGATTTGATGATGTGTTACGTATTGTCGAGTTGCTAATTATAAATTACTCCGTGATGACGCATGACGCACTTATCGGAATCGACGTGCTGGCTAAAGGAAAAGTTGTGATTGAGGGTGGCATATGCAGAGTTATGGCAATTAGTAGAAGTGCTTTAGATATTAGTAGTACACTGGAAGCGAATGTGGAGCAAAATTTAATTGATTTAGTGAATGCATATGCGAATTGTTTCGGAGAAAAGTTGCCCGAATTGGGAAAGTCAAGAACATTCAAGATGGAAATTAAGTTAACGTCTCAGAGACCAATAGTTAAAAAGCCGTACAGTATTCCAATCCCGAAACAGCTCGTAGTCGGGAAAATAGTTGACGAATTGTTGCATTTGGGCATTATTCGGAGGTCAAATTCGCTGTATGCATCACCGGTCGTTTTGGTGCGTAAACAGAATGGCGAAGATAATCTCTGTGTAGATTTTCGCGGGCTGAACACAATAACCGAAAAGCAGCCGTGGTTGATGCCTACAGTGGATGGAGTTTTGGCAACATTGTCTGGAAAGAAATTTTACACTACGTTAGACCTTATGTCTGGTTATTACCAGATTGAAGTAGAAGAAGATTCCAAACCGTTTACTGCATTCGTAACGCCCAGTGGACATTTTGAGTTTAACAGAATGCCATTTGGCTTACGAAATGCTCCGTGTACTTTCCAGAGGATGATGTCATAATTAATTGCACCTTTGAAGAGAGCAGTAGTTAGTTATGTAGACGAGGTTATTATAGCGACTGAGACCGAGGACGAAAACTTATTTTACTTGGAGGAATTTCTGAAAATTATTCAGCAAGAGGGGTTAACATTAAGGCTATCGAAGTGCTCATTTTTGAGGAGAGAGGTTACTTTCTTAGGGCATCAGGTTGATGTTAGTGGCATTTGGCCGGGGAATTTGAAAACTTCAGCGATAGAAGCATATCCGACTCCGCATAATCAGTTAGAAGTTCGACGGTTCTTGGGATTGAGTTGGTTCTTCCGCAAGTTTGTTCCCCGATATGCTCAAATCGCTAAACCCCTTACCCAGCTAACGAAGAAGAGCGCACATTTTATATGGGATTCGGAGTGTGAAGAAGCGTTCCGACTATTAATTAAATTAATTATTAGAGCCCCAGTGCTTACAATTTATGATGTCACGAAAGAGCACGAACTTCATACCGACGCCTCGAGTGTAGGCATCGCAGCTATTCTGTTGCAAAATGAGGGAAACGATTTGAAGCCAGTAGCGTATTATAGCCGAACGTGTACACCGCAGGAGAAAAATTATCATGTGTACGAATTAGAAGTCCTTGTAGTTGTTGAAGCTTGTGAAAGGTTCAGAATGTTCTTACCGGGGAAATGTCAATCACAACAGCGAAGACGTCGAAACCAATGGTACCAAGGGTAGCGCGTTGGCTTTTAAGACTTTTGGAGTATGACTGCAATATAGTGCACCGCTCCGGGTCTTTGATGAGTCATGTTGACGCCATGAGTCGTTCGCCAGCTGAACGAAATTATAAACATTTTGCAGAGTAGTGATACTGGCGGCCAACGAAGCGATATCCGTTCAAATTATTGCCTGAAAAGCAATCGATTGTTTCGAAAAGTGGAGCACGGGCGGCAATTGCTAGTTGTTCCAAAGGGTATGCGATGGCGCGTACTCAAGCTTTGCCATGATGACGTCGGGCATCCTGGTGTAGACGGAACTATAAAAAGAATCGGACAAAATTTTTGGTTCCCACGGATAAGGAATTTTGTCAAGGGTTTCATAAAATCTTGCATTGAGTGTTGCTACCACCGCGAACCGACGATCAAGGAGTGTGAACTGTACGGAATGGATATACCACAGTTGCCATTCCAAACGCTGCATGTAGACCATCTGGGACCATTGATTAAAAGTCGATGTGGTTACGAATATGTGCTCGTTATTGTAGATGTCCTTACGAGATACTCGGTAGTTTGTCCAACACGTTCTACGAAAACCAAGCCTGTATTGGATGCATTAAACCAGCTCACTCTTTATTTTGGCTTACCACAAATAATTGTGTCGGACCGTGGGACTGCGTTTACGTCGGCTGCATTCAGTAATTTTTGTCAAAAGAATAACATTCAACATATTAAGGTAGCAGTACGAACGCCGCGATCAAATGGCTTAGCAGAGCGCGTAAACCAAGCTGTGTTGGCATATTTGAGGACATCGACTGACGAAGCAAAGGACTGGGATACACATATCCGCATGTTGCAGTGGTCACTGAACACAAAGGTGAATGCAACAACGAAATTTGCACCGATCGACCTAGTATACGATTTTCCGCTACGCGATCTGAGCGGGAACAAAATATTGGCAGCGCTACAAACGGACGATGAGCAACTACATATGCAAGGACGACGTAATGAAGCAATTCATAACATCGAAGAGGCGAGGGTTAAATGGAAGGCCAAATTCGACGCCAGACATAGAAAACCACTGCCATATGAGGAAGGTGCTTTGGTCCTCATAGAAGCTCCACTACAAAGTACAGGCAAATCGCGGAAGTTGCAGCCAAAGTACAAAGGCCCATACGTTGTCAAGAAAGTCCTACGATTCGACCGATATGTCATCGAAGATATTGAGGGCATGCAACACTCGCAACGAAGGTATAGTACAATTGCAACGTCAGACAAGATGAAGCCGTGGTGTGCCTTGTTCCCTGAGATCGATGAAGACAGTGATGACGGTGATCACGATGATGGTAACAACGCAGGCTAACTCGGGATGAGTTTCTGTCAGGAGAGGCCGAGCTGTCATCGCTAATTACATATTCATTGGCATCTCTATTTATTCATTTTATAATATTTGTCTTTCATTCATTATTTTGTATTCATTCTAATTTCATAACGTTCATTCTTACTGTCGGTATACTGAAATACTCATCTTGTTGGTTTTTGTATGTGAATTCATTTTATGTAAATATAAAATGAGGCAGTCGTTAATTTGAACTGAATAAAGCTGGTTGTCCTGAATCTGTCTGTAGCGACACTAATATCTATCAATAGATACCATTACCATTACTATTACAATCGTCAATACTATTACAATCATCAATACCTTTACCATTACTATTACCATTACCATACTATTTCCATTATCATTACCATTTACCATTTCTATACCAGTATTTATCATCACCATTACTCTTATCTATCAATAGGCACCATTACAGTTACCATTACCATTGGCATTACAATTATCATTACCATTACAAGTGCCACTACCATTACCAATGGCAATACCATTATATATGATTAAATGGCAATACTATTACCATGACCATTACTCTTACCATTACTAACACCATTACTATTACCATTCCTATTACCATAATCATTTCCATCACCAATGCCATTCTCACTCCTGTTACTATTAAAATTAGCATTTGCCAATATAATTGATTCATTTTTGGAACAAATTTTCGACATCCCTTGGCAAATTTGGTTTGGAGACAAACCGTCTCGACGTAGTGCCATATTCAAGGTGAATTTTCATTTTCAACACTTTCCATTATCTTTGCCATTAACTTAAAAAAGAGGGCACATTCAATTCTAAGATTTCGTAAATTCATATCACTTCCTTTCAATGATTTTTATATATCACATTAATTTTTTCAATTTTAAGACAATGCCCAGCGCTTTCCACTTTAAACTCATACAGTTACAGAAATATACACTCAGTTGATAGCAGCAGAGTATTCCGAAAAAAAACACTTCCTCATCTTTACTTACTAAATAGCCGATCAATAAATTCACTGCCACCGACATAGTAGAAACCACCCACTGCGCCCACATTCAATCAATGCCTATGCAATTAAAATGACGTTTTGGAAAGTAAAGATGCAACGGAAAAATTATTAAACAGTTTTAAGATTCGAAAAGGAAGAGTAAAATCTTGAAAGAGTCGAGTGCACAGCGGGTGATCCTTGAAGCGAATAAAAACAGTGATAGAAAGAAACGCCTAAAAACGAAACCAAAACTTTTGAGTAGCCTATACAGAATCAATATGTTCAAACTATCGACAATCGATTATGAAGATAATTGTGGCACATTGTGCGGCATCATGCCACATACCCTCAGCAATACTTCAACACATCTACTTGGCATTCTGCATCAAATCATGCATTGAATTATGACGCGGCGTGGCAAGTTCAACGTTGAAAAAGTGCAGTGTTGAAGGCTTTGCCGGCGGGTGTTCGCCTCGACTTTTGCTGTAAAGTGGCTAAAGCGGGCAAGAAAGAAAGAAGAATGGGCTGGAGTAGTTTAAGATAAATGGAAAAATAAATAAGAAGTGAAAATTGTGTGCCACTGGCGTTGAATCGGAAGTACATATATGAATGATGAGCTGGTTGAGAGCGTGGTGCTTACATATTCTATAATTAATAACTATGACCTTGCATACAACTACTGACGGTGCGTAAAGGAGAAAGATATGAAATTGCAAGCTGACAAATTCGAGGACTTGTAAATTTCATAGATTTTTACCAAGATCGCTGGGGTGGGTTTTAGATTTTTATCTGAATATGAGAACTTAACTCAAAAGGTTCTTACTTATGCTAAGAAGAAGAGACATTGCTTAAGTGAATATTAATAAGGACAGCCTCATAACTTGAGCTAAAAGCAGATGGCAGTTATGATAGTCTCGTGAATATAACAGTCACAACAGATGAGCGTAACCTACATTTGAAGACAATACAGGGCGGACAGAGGTATTCAGCTCATCGAACGTATCCGAGCTGCTGCTAATACTTCATGAAATAATGTTCTGAAAAGGATCATAAGCTATAGATTTCAGATAAGGCGTGAGACGAAAAAAGCAACGCACTTCCGGAAATAAAAGCGCAAATAGGCTGGAGAAAACGTGGCCAGATTGAAGTTAATACGTTTTGATATGTGTGCCTTCATATATGCACACCGCCTCATTGTTTTCTCTAAGGATCAGAGAGGTTAGTTAATGGGGAAGAAGAACGATCGGGCATTGTATAATAACCTTTTGAAGTCCATACTCAATCGAGAGTTGAGGTCGAATTGCGGCATTCGATATCGAACGCAACTCTAATTGAAATTTTGAGATCACGGCATTCAATAGCGTGTACGCTCCATCATCTTAAATTGTATTGGGGGGAAAACCGCTGTCATTTCATTCAATTACAATCGGAACGAGTAATAATTCGATCACGACGGAGTTCGAGCAGGTATTGTCTTTTTGACTCCATGAGTACAACGATATTATTCAGCTTACTGACTTTGTTAGTGTTTTCCAGGCAAAACTATCTTCTATTACTGATTCCTGTCGTCTTTTAAGGCGTTAAAGCTTATGCCACTGCCAAGGAAAACGGGTCCCCATTTTCTCAGACATCCGGCCACCACTACGCTTCAGGCGTCCTTTACAACAAAGGCTACGCTTATTTATGATAACCATTTTTGGTACCGTTATTAGTCAGTTAAAAGCAGATTCTGTCTGGGTCTCTGTTCACTTAAACTCTCCCAGCAACGGGGCTGCAGATACGTTAACCAAGGAATGTTGACTTTGGACTCAAACGAGGATCGTATCCCACCACCAATCGTAGCTAAATATGTACATATATTTACATATGCAAGAACATTCTTTTTGCAACCTTTAGACCCATGTCCAGTTAGTATAGCCCACAGTTGAAGTTGTGAGGCTGGTGGCAGTTCTAATGGGCTGGCACCGACACCAAAAGGCTGGGAATCCTATACATGATACAATATTAAACTTTTGCTTATATATGCATAGCTGTAATGAAGTATCTCAACACATTCAATTTTCTTTTTGACATTCGATATTTATGGTATCAACCATGATACAATAATTTTTAGAAGGTAGTTTCACTTCTTCTTCTTATGCGCCATGTTAGCTATCTGACAGAAAACGTGTTTCGTATTTTTTGTTGTACCAACTTAAAAAAAATAAAAATCTAGCTTACAGTTAATATGGATCGGATAAACAAAGTGGCGATCTCACAATAAAGGTTAGCGATTCAAACTGACATTATAGCCACATACGTGGTTGGCCATGAAACACATAAAGATGTTGGTTGATAGTGCAGAGACGTGCTATATATGTATGTCTGAGCTGAATTTAAGTTAATACTCTGGCGAAAATCAGATAAGAATGGAAAAAGTTTATTTCATATTTTTAAGGGGGGCAGCATCGAGTTCTTTGCTGGATATCTAACTGGCCATACCCACTTTCACGGAATGTTATCTTTGTCTTGAAGACGATGAGACGTCGGACCAAATTCTGTATGAATGTCTCTTGCGTTGGTCAAACTAAGGCTGAAACACTTGAATATGCCCAAAGTCAAACTCTTTATTATTAAGAATTTTGGTTAGGTGAACTCTTTTCAGCATTTATTATGGAAGTTGATGGTATCTTAGACTGACAGGTTTAAGGATAGAAAAGATAGGCCCAATTTAGCAGCTAACTTAGTTCCAAATATGGATCCTTGGGACTTCTTTCCGTACACTCATTTCGACAACCTTTGTAACGTTTGCTTCCTTCATGCTGAGGATACTACTGGGGTCGGATAAAATTTCCTTGGTCGACCGGAAGTTTCACACTCGCGAAGTACATACATACATACGTATATAAGTACTTTTATGTATGTACATACATATGTACATTAGCAAAGTTTATTATTCAACTGCATTCGCCACAAAACGTTTTGAGATTGTTATAGCTGCAAAGCAATAAAAATACATACATATGCACATAACGTAATTGTGCTTAACTAAATAATTGCTCGCAGCGTTTTTAAATAGGAAAACAAGCGATCACATGTACATACATACGTACATGCATAAATTATATTTCAGCTAGTTAGCATAGGTGTTTGTTTGTGTGAAATGCGCAATTAAATGAAGTTTAGAAAATTAGTTTGTACGCAGAATAATAAATTTGTATTTGAAGATAGACTTAAGCGAAATTTTTCAAGTTCGAGGTTTATCGGCAAGTGCACTTCGATTAGAACCTTGGATGTTTCTTCACACCGCTTTGCCCAGTTGCCAAACTCGGCTTTTGAGTATCCCAAAGGAAGCGGACTTCTCGCGATAATCTGGTTTAAATCCCTGCAACTAATAACAGCCTTCCACGGTTTCGCAGAACTCCCTCTATAAGTCTCGTTTAGCCATTTTATTATTCGATCCAAGATAAGATAAAGTATTGATTTTATTTCACTTCAACGTTATCTACGAAACTGAAACAGCGGGGATTCGCGTGAATATTTATCAGACAATGTCGTATCAACAGGCGGCTTTGTTAGTCCATCTTCGACCAGATGTACCTTGCAGTTGCACATGTCCTGGTATTCGCTCAACGCCCGCGTAGCTGACACCATCTGAAGCCCATCTGTCAAAGAGCCGTACTGCAAGTAATCGAAGCTACCCCAAATCTATCTTCTAGCGATGAGATCAACTCGAGTTTAACTTTCCTAGACAATTCATCCGCAACAGAAGGGAGCCAGACCCAAAGGTCAAATATTCACCTATAAGCTTTGGGCGTGTCGTGATTGCGTTGAAAACACTCAGAAAAAAGTTAGCTAAATACATTTCTCTCAACACATGAGAAACTAATTTAGTTGACGTAACTCAACTCGTTTCTCAGCTATGAAAAGGTAAACTTAAGGTTGCAAATAACATATAGATTTTGGTTCCCATTGGAGACGGTTAAGACGTGTCGCATAGGGGAAATACTTCAGATTCCTCTAAGGAGACTCAAGAAATTAAAATTAACTTTTTTTCATCTAATACCCAAAATCGGTACTACCTTAATCGAAGATATCACATGTAAATTTTGGTCCCGATTGAAATCGGTTGAGGCGTGTCGCAAAGGGGTCAAAGGCTAGATGCCTCTAAGGACTCAAAAAGTTAAAAAAAAATGTTTTTTCATTTAGTGCCCAAAATCGATACGACTAAAGTCGAGCCGATTAAAGTCGGCTAAGACCTCGTCATAAGGTAATCTGAACTTTGACCCCTGTGCGCCACGTCTTAACCGTTTTCAATCGGGACCAAAATTAATAGTGATGTCTTCGGCAATGATTGCATCGATTTTGGGTATTAGAGGAAAAAAATCAATATTAATGTTTTGAGTCTCCATAGAGGACTCTGAATAATGCCCCCTGTGCGACACGCCTTAACAGATTTCAATCGGGACCAAAATTTATATGTGATATCTTCGACTATAGTAGCGTCGACGTAGGGCTTGAGGCTTAGGAAATCTGATGTAAAAATTGTCTCCTTACATTTAGGGACCACTCTAATGCACATAAGTTAATATTTACTTATAGATATAAAAAGGAAAATCAAGGTTGCACTTTAAGGAAAGATATCAAAGTAATTTTCTATTGCTTTTTCTATATATGCACAATGTCCTTTAAATAAGAGAAAATTACATTTAATTTGCCTTAAGAAGTAGCTCAATGCAATACTAACCGGCCTGGAATAATGGGCACACATCGATCGCCACATTACGCTATAAAAATATCTTTTCAGAAACGTTTGCCATTGAGTGTGCGCTGCGTAAAATGAAAAATTATTGTGATTATCCTTGCAAAGCACCTTCATGCATACATTCATATACATATAAGTATGTATGTATGTACATTAGGTTGGTCTAAAAACGCATGTGAAAAAGTAAAGTCGGAATTTTTTTGCTTTCACCCCCTAGGAGTGTTCTACACCGAAAAAATATACCTCAATTTTTTTATTTTGAAATCAAAAAATATTTAGAGGTCGCTCAAAACGCTCATGTATTTTATATGGAAAAAATCGACTATTCGTAGAAATGGTATAGAATTTTTGAAAATCAATATTTTACGATATTTCTCTTCAAGAGATTCCTAATTATAATACCCAATTTTTTATTTAACCTTTTTTTATAGTAACTATATTTTAAAATATATTATATTAATAAAATATAAAAAATGTAATGGTGGGACCAATAAAAAATCTTCAGTATTCAAAAATGGTTAAATAAACAAATGGTTATTATTATTGGAAGTCTCCTGAAGAGAAACAAAGTTTACCGAACGAAAAAAATATTGATTTTTAATGGTTCTATACTATTTCTACGAAAAATGTTTTTTTCCCCATATAAAATACATGGAAAACTTTGAGCGCGTTGAGCGACCACTAACTATTTTTTGAATGCAAAATAAAAAAGAGGAGTATATTTTTTGGTGTAGAACAACCCTAGGGGGTGAGAGCATACAACTTCCGACCTTACTTTTTTTGACCACCCTAATGTACCTACATACATATAGAATGGCAAAAAAAATGGTGTACTGCGCCTTGGAAGGAGACTAGCTATATAACATAGGGATAAGATAAAATGAAAAAAACTAAGCATATAAAAAATGAATTTTATAATCGAATCACTGTGACGCTAAGACGCATGCGCTGTGCACACTTACATATGTACATTCATACAATAAAATTGGCTACAATCGCTGCCTGCCGTTAGCTTATTTCAATGTTGCATATTAATGCAACCTGTCATAGCGCACATCATTTATTGTCATTTTCTGCGCGAATCACGCTCCTTTAGAGCGGCTGCTGCTGTAGCTGCCACCGCTGGCTCAGGCTATGTTCTCACTGTACTAGTGTTTTTAATACCAATTTTACAATCAAATTAATTGGTCATGCTAACGCAAGATTACACAGCAGCTACCCTGTGCGGAAAATCTCTAGATCTGAAATGGGGCACTTCTAGTACATTTAGACCCAGCACTGGTTCGCGATAAATCTCTTTTGCATGCAAGCAACTGGCGAATTTAACATGGCGATGTCCTAGGAAGTGTCAATTGTGCCCCCCGCTGCATCCCTTTTTCGATAGTTCTGAACTAGTCCTAAATTCTATAGTTCCGAACCAGTTCTAAAATCGACAGACGAAAAAAAAAAGTATCATGATTTTTCAATCTTTTCGGTTCTTCCGTGTGCGATTTTACATTATTTTCAAAGAATTTGTTTGAATGATTGTAAGAAATGTACGTTTACTTACCTTACTGTAGCTGACTTTGCAGAGGTGCTCGCTGTTATTGTAACTATGAAATAGCATCTGCGAAGTATAGAATAGAAGCGTATTTGAACGAAAAAGCCGCCGAACACATATCTATGTAAAGTAAACAAGCCCCCCGCTGCATCCCTTATTCGATAGTTCCGAAATAGTTATAAATTCGACAGATAGGATCTAGTTCGTTCTGCATCCCTTTTTCTATAGTTCCGAACCATTTTTAAATTCGTCACTTTAGATATAGATTTGAAGTGAAAAAAACTGAAAAAATTAGTTTCTTAAAAGTACCACTTTTCGCCGATTTTGGACTGGTGGGGATATAGTTCCTATCGGACTAGTTCCTTTTTGGCGATAAAGACCTAGTACGTAACTAGAAATTTGATTCACTAGTCCGCGGTTTCCCTGCAGGGTATATATATATAGACACACACACACACACACACTCAAACATAGCAGCAAGCGAACCCAGCAGGGAGCAGTGCCGATGTAGAGGTGAAGAAAACTGCTGCGCTGCAGGCTAATCCAAACGGTATCCTTGAAGGCAGAGCTCTCTGCCGCTGTTTGTGTGTGTATGTGTGTGTTTCTTCCTTTTGAGTATATATGTATGTATGCATGTGTGCAGGGGTTGCATTTGCATGCAGTCAATGGCGCAAGGGTTTATTAATTGTATGCCATCGCATCAGCGTTTACCCTTAAATGCGGCGGAAAAACGACGCCCTATAGAATAATATTCTGCTGTTTGTTTTTTTTTCATTCTTCTCTAAAATTTCATTGCTGCTGCAGCATACCAACAAATAATATTTGCTTTTTCGCCCCTTTTATCTTCTATGCAATACACAGGCGTAGTATCCTTGCGCGCTTCGTATTAGTGCTCCTTAACGCTCAGCGGCGTTACTAATTTATGTAAATATTGGTAAATGCTGGAGGTGACGACGATGACTGTAATGCTCTTCTCGCTCTTTGCTTCGCCTCAGCCTCAGTTAAATTCGTTCCACAATATTTATTATTTTATTTTTATTTTATAGCATTTGAATTTTGAATATTTAATTTTCGCACGAAAGCGCACGCTCGCACTCACACTTGTTTAATATAGAGTGTGTGTGTGTGAGAAAATTGAAAAGTGTCGAATGATGCGCGTAAAGTTGTTGGAAAAATTGAAAATTTCACGCTAGCAATAAATTAAGCCTTTTTTTGCAATTAAATTGTAATACGTTTGTAATTCTTGGGGATTTGGCATTTTATTAGAGGATATAGCATATACATACATACATATGTACTACATATCTATACTAATAATATAAAGAGAAGTCCCTTTTTTTGTAACAGGTAATCTCGCGAACGGCTGGTCCGATTTTCATGAAATTTTGTATACAAATAGCTTTCGGTAACCGCCATGTTTTAGGCTAAACAAATTTTACTTTTTTTTCGGGTAGGTGGACCACGGACCGGTCTATTCGAAAAAATCTTATTATAGTCCGATGTGCTTAAAATTTAGTACGTAAGTAGCTTTTTAGCATATATTCGCATATATGACCCATTTTTTCCGGGAAGTGGTCCAGGGACCGATCTATTCGAAAAAATCGAATTTACGGTCCGATTTTCTTAAAATTCGGTGCGCAGATAGCTTTTTAGCATGTATTAGCATATGTGACCACTTTTTTCCGAGAAGTGGACCAGGGACCGATCTATTCCAAAAAATCGCATTTATGGTCCGATTTGCTTAAAATTCGGTACGTGAGTAGTTTTTTTAGCATATATTAGGATGTATGGTCCATTTTTTCCGAGAAGTGGACCAGGGACTGATCTATTCGAAAAAATCGTTTTTACGGTCCGATTTGTTTAAAATTCGGTACGTAGGTAGCTTTTTAGCATATATTAGCATATATGATACATTTTGTCCGAGAAGTGGACCAGGGACCGATCTGTTCGAAGAAATCGTATTTATGGTCCGATTTGCTTAAAATTCGGTACATAGGTATCTTTTTGCCTGGATAAGCTTATAGATTCCTGTTTTCCAATTTTCATGCAATTTCGAATATAAATAGCTTTCAGTAACGACCATATCAAGGGGCGAATTCGTCACTAGGCAAGATTTTTTTGCGCCAATCAGAAAGAACGGATACTGTCAAAATATAATTATAATATATAATATATCTCAACTAATTTATATTTAGAAAGCCGTTTGTTAGTTTTCGCAAGGCTCGAGAGCGGCTGAACCGATTTTTTTGAAACTGCCACCTGCCGCACGTGTCCCAAGGATGGTTTTAGGCTGAAAAAAATCTATATGTAAAGGGGGCGTGGCACTTCCCATACAAACCGAATTTCTCATGCTACATATCTCTGAAAGTGTGCATGGTAGAGTTTTGGAAATTGGTATGGAGATATACGAAATCAATCGCATACCCTTGGAGAAAAATTTTAGCTATAGTAAAAAGGGGTGTGACATCTCCCATACAAACCGAATTTTTCATACTGCTTATCTCTGGAAATTTTTTGATAGAGTTCTAGAGTTTTGTATGGAGATGTACGAAATAAATCGCATACTCTTGGAGAAAAATTGGAACTATTGGAAAAGGGGGTGTGGCATCTTCCATACAAACCGAATTTTTCATACTGCCTATCTTTGGAAGTGTTCATGGTTGAGTTCTGGAACTTGGTGTGGAGATATACGAAATCAATCGCATACTCATGAAGAAAGAGGGCAGCTGTTGGAAAGGGGGGCGTGGCTCCTCCCATATAAATCGAATTTTTATACTGCATACCTCTAAAAGTATTCATGGTACAGTACTGGAACTGCGTATGGAGATATGTATATAGTTGAAATCAAGCCCATACTCATTTAGAAAATTTGGGCTATTTGAAAAGGGGTGTGAGGCCTACAAACCTACCGACCTTTAGCTATCTTTGAATGAATTTTTTTATTCTTCTGTAGGTGTGTTTGTGAGTGAAATCCTCCTAAATGGTTGTACGGATTTTAACGAAACTTTTTGTGTATTTGAGTGGGTCTCTGGATGGTTTAGTTTCACAATTTAATCCGACAGTTGGCGCTGTAGTTGAGTTATTACTAAAAATCTTATTTATGATCCGATTTGGCTAATGTTTTAAATATGTATGCAATACTATTGCAAAAACGTGCTTCCAAGTGGTGCTGAAGTCGAGGTATTACTAAAAATAGCCAAGTGAGAAAAGGGGACGTGAAGGTCAGATTAAATCGACCTGTTGCACCATTGAGTATATCGAACGCTCCTGCGTTGCAATTGGCCCAATGGATGTGATTTTCCAATATTATTATGCGTTCAAACTTTTAAGGTATTTCGTCTGAATTAAGTATATGTATATTGCATTTCTGTAAAACAATGATTCGCACCCATTTTGAAATTGCCACCTACTATACTGTAAAGCTTCTAGGACATTCACTATAGAACCGGGTCAATGTTGCCGCCAGGGAGTGAAGAGGAAAAAATGTATTTCGCTTTGCGAATAACCGTGCAATGAATGAATGGAGAATTTCAAGAACGGGTACAACACTTTTCTTAGGTTATTTAAAGCGGAAAATGACCACCAAACCTTAATCTTAGCAGACAAATGTGCCAATGAAAATCGTAAACGTGTATTGTTGGTGCATAAATGTATTTTCTAAGGCGATTCGTTGCAGTTAAATGTTTGATTTATGTGAGAAAGGAAGTAGGAAGAGTTGGACATATTAATTATCGAAAATAAAACGGGAATAGAATGGCATAGAATGAATCCAATTTCTTTCTCGGTAGCACTCGTTAGATCCTTTCGAACACGAATAGATAGTTGCTATCAGGTAAAAGATATCACAGAGTTTAACTGGCGTCATTTAAGAAAATTTGTTAGATATCCAACAGTATTATAAAGGGTGGGCCAAATAAGACCTACCAATGTTAAACACGTATGTATAACTTCTTAATTTTTTAATATTATTGTTATTTTCATTCTGCATGTTACTCTCTTGGAAAATCATAATGGATACTTACAGTGTACAACAACGCATTAAATTTATCGAATTTTTCTATTCTTGTCAACGATCAATTGTTATGACGCAGCGAAAGTATCGCCAATATTTTAATTCAAGATCAGCTCCCACAGCCTTCATGATTTGGAGCTTGGTCGACCGATTTGAGAACGGGGTTCGGTAAGCGACCGCCCAGGAACAAACAAAACGGTAGATTGTGGGGCTCTGCAAATCCAAGCGCAACACACCAGCACCAGTTACACCCATCCAGATGCACTGTTTGGTGCGGTGTTATGGCCGAAAAAGTTATAGGCTCATATTTCTTCGACTAGGGCTTCTTACAGAACAATGATTGACAACTTTTTGCGGCCAACAGCAGAACAGCATCCTAATTTGTGATTCCGACAAGATGAACTATGGACCAGCTGCGTTAAATTTTCGGCGCAGGGTTCCCATGGCCACCTCGTTCACCAGATTTAACTGCGCCCGGTTTTTTTTTATGGGTATATTTAAAAGACAAAGTGTATGTTAATAAACCACAGACTATTAGACAGCTGAAGCAGAATATTCGAGAGGAATACGTAGCCTGCAACCAGAAATACTACGTGGTGTAATGGGAAACGCGCTAAAACGAGCCAATGTCTTTATCGAACAAAATGGTGCTCATTTGTCTGATGCCATTTTTCACACATAGTGACTCTTAATTTCCATGAAATGTATTTAATAAATAAAAAAAATTAATTAAAACAAATTAATATTACAAGAGTTATACGTATTTAACATTGGTAGGTCTTAGACACCGAGTAAACAAGGCCTATGGTGCTCTGTATTCATGAAGACACACATTACATACGCACAATGTTAGGCAGGGTACAACGGTCAGCCTGCATTTCGATTACTGGGGCGAGCAGATCATGTCCAATGGAAGCATTGAATGTCATCTGTCATCTGCCACCGATTGATCTCTTTATCAGGGAAAGTGCTTCACAGAATGAGCTGAGGTTGAGGGAACTTAGATTGTGGAAGGAACGTACGTACGGGCGTGGCCGTATCCTGTATTCTTTCAACGGCCCAAGCATTCGTGAAAAAACTGACTACATTTGTCCTTCGCTTCTCTTCAAGAAAAACTTCGACACGATTTTTCCATCAAGAAAGGAGTGTAAGGATTCTCTTTTTACTGAACGCTTCGGATTATCCTTTTTTGCGGACGCACAGTGGTCGGAGAACCCATGTTTTACGCGTAAAAGGCATATTTTAAACTGTGAGAAATTAACCGCGATAAAGCTATTCTTATTCAGAAACTCCCTCGCTAGGGCAGGCACCTTGCCGTTGGTGCGGGGGCTTAGCTGAACCTCCATTCAGCCCTTCCCTGGATTGGGGTAACGCAGACGCTTTCAGCTTCTGCGCTACCCTCCTTCCAGCTTAGGGCTGCGGGCGGACAGTGACCAAGAACTGCCACCTCCTAATCCAGGGTGTAACGCGACACCGTGCCCATTGGACGGTTTGCAGCCAGGAGGGAAAACCGGCTGTATTTTAACGGCGCCTTCTCGACACCGGGCCGCCTCAAGGAGTAATGACGAATGAGATCCCCAACTACTATTTAGACTGCTACGCCTGGCTGGTCAGGCATGCGGTCGTACGAACTAGATGAATACAACTAAAAATCAACAACAAAACCAAAAACAAAAACAAAATCAAGCAACAAATAAGCAACAACAACAAGCTAACAACAACAGCAACAACAAGACTAGGAACACAAACAGCACAAAAGCGCAAGAAAAGGTACAAGAGAAATCTAAAGGTACTAAGCAAGAGGAACGGAGGAAGAGATTCCTAGAGGGCCTCTCCGATGCTGAAGCGGCACTCTTTTTAGAGCACGCGCGGGAAGACGATGAACCCTCTACGAGCAGCGGCATCTTCCACGAGAGGGCGTTGAGAGATGACAGTGGGCATGAGACCACGAGCGGTAGTGGGAGAAGGAGGTGCCACAGCGAGTCCTCGCGCGGGCAAACCAGGTCCCCTGGTCAGTCCGGATCGACGACCTCGCGCGACTCCTTGAAGAACGAGAAGGGACGCCACTTGGGTAGAAGGGCGAATCCACCTACTCTTCCTCCCGCAGGGAAACCCGGTTCGCTGACCGACCCCAGGAGGTTGGGGCTTAGTGGGTCCGAGACGAGGCACTATGTTAGGTATATAGAACAAGGCAAGACACCCGAGGTAGCTAGGGAACTAGCTCTCGCTAGATTGGCCCCACAAGGGTCGAGTAAGCGGGACTCTGAGCGCTACAACAGTACGACCGCACCCGCGAATGAGCGGGCATCAGCAGCAGACCAGGCAGTATGGCTCTCGCGAACAGACCGCACCCGCCGCTGGGCGGAAGAGCGGACATACCAGCGAGGGTCATAAACCCGCGCCCGCTGAGAAGCGGAGTGACGGACAGCACCTTGCTACGGGTGGTAGGCACGACAGACACACTGGCGAGACCTCACCCGCTTACAAGCGGAAGAGCGGGCATAGTCGCTATGATGAGAGGCTCAGAAACCAGGACAACAAGGTGGAGGGCTCCGGTGAGACCGCACCCGCGAAGCGGAAGATCGGGCAGTTAACACCGAACACTCCGGCCCCAAAGAAGCAGCGGGAGTATCCATCCCCTCCAACATTGGGACCCGGGGGTAAGCATCTGGAGCCAGCGGCTTCTCAGGGTGGAGTAGGGCAAACGCCTAGCTACTCTGATGCACTAAGGGGCATAAGTGTTGCGGTGCTGCCTTGTGACTACCCTCCGGAGGCGGACTCAGCGCTGACTGCCCTACAGGACGCCATAAAGGACGAGGTGTTCAAAGGGTGGACGCATCCGCTTGCATTCTGCGGGGTGTACTTCCGTCCAGGCATGCTCCTGGTAGATTTCAAAGATGAGGGCACGGCTAAATGGCTAGAGGAGGTCACACCGAAATTAGGTAGCTGGAAGGGGGCCCTGCTGTGCGTGAAACAAGGAGATGATATCCCACCCATGCACAACATGACCATCTTCCTGCCGAGAAGTGCTGACAAATCGTCAGACTATGCGTTAGGGCTGCTAAGGGCGCAAAACGGGGGTCTCAACACCCCAGCGTGGCGCGAAATCTCAAGCAGCATAGAGGACAACGGCCTGCGTTTGAACGTCGGCATTGATGAGGACTCTTTTAGCAATGTCCGAAGGGCGGGGTACAAGCTGAACTACAGGCTCAGTTTTGTCACCATGCGGCCTTGGCGACCGAAGGCTGCGGAAGGGAAGGAGGGAGGCGAGGAAGCTATGCAGGTGGATGGAAGTCTGCCGGCTGAAGCAACCTCACAGGCAAACACTTCAGGTGAGGGCGCGCAGTCCTCTGAGCCGACACCTCTGGCCCAATCTTCCGACGAACGAGGTACCAATGTGCGAGACACAGCAGCTCTTATACAGGGGCAAGTCCCCTATACGCAGGAGCTGCTCGAGGGTATTGATTTGAGGAGCCTAGAGCTTGACAGGGGAAGCGAGATCGAACTAAGGCTCTCGGACCTGGATGAGCAATTATGAGGCACCCACCGCCCTTGTCAGTAGCCCAGATCAACCTGCACCACGCGGTTGCGGCCTCGACTGTAATTGTGAGCAGGTTTTCTACGGACGATCTGGGCATAGTACTGATTCAGGAGCCGTTGAAATACAGGGGCCAGGTAAGGGGCCTCAAAGGAACACATAGTAAGGTAATATGGGACCTCTCCGTTGAGAGGCCTAGAGCATGTGTAATGGTCAGGAATGATATCGATTTTTTCTGCATTACTGAGTTTTTAAGCCAGGATCTGGTAGCAGTACAAGCGACGCTTTGGGTGGAAGGAAGACCCAGGGACATAGTGTTTGCTGCCGCATACTTTCCGGGGGATAACCACAGCATTCCTCCTGCAGAGGTACAAGACCTGGTGGAGCATTGCAGAAGAGCCCGACTTCCTTTGATCCTCGGCTCCGATGCGAATGCCCACCACGTTGAGTGGGGCAGCACCGACATCAACAAACGGGGTGAGTCCTTACTTGAGTACATTCTAATTGAAGATCTGTATATAAACAATGTTGTGCAATGTCCAACATTTGTCACTAGAGCCAGACAGGAAGTCCTTGACCTGACTCTCAGCAATGATCTGAGTAATAATCTGACTGGACAATGGGGGGTGTCTTCGGAACCCTCCTTGTCCGACAACAGGAGTATCCGTTTCTTGCTGGGAGTGCAGGCCAGAGCAGGAATTCCGAAGAGGAACCCCATGAACACCAACTGGGAAAATTATAGGAAATTACTAGATTTTAACCTACCCGGGTTAGAGAGGGACCACAAAAAAGGCGGCTGTATGGTATTAGAGCATAAAGTTAACAGGCTAACAGATATAATGACTGGTGCCTTTAACTATAGCTGCCCCGAGACTCAACCAAGGGGGAAAGGGAAAACTGTGTGGTGGTCTCGAGAACTCTCATCCATCCGGAATGACACGCGCAGGCCGTTCAATAGGGCTAAGCGCACAGGATGCTGGGCAGAGTATGCGGCTAGTCTAACAAAGCACAGCAAAGAGATTAGGAAGGCGAAAAGGGAAAGTTTCAGAACCTTCTGTGAAGGTATTTCGAATGCCCCGGCCGCTGCGAGGTTACATAAGGCTATAGCCAAAGGAACTATTGAATCGGAGCTTGCGCTTAAGCTCTCAGACCTTCAGTAGGGTGGAGAGGGCCACCGCCCTGATGCTAGAAAACTTCCCGGAGGCCTCTAATCTAATGGAGGAGCTGGAGATTCAGCGAACTAGGCCGCGACCAGCTGATTGGAGACTGGCGAGAGGTATTTTCACTCAGTCTTCAGTCGGATGGGCGCTAGGCTCGTTTGAGCCCTACAAGGCTCCGGGGGTAGATGGCATCCGGCCAGTGATGTTACAGCAGGGCGGTGAGAGTGTAATACCGCATCTCGTGGACATAATGAGAAGCAGTCTTGCAGAAGCGTATGTCCCACAGATGTGGCGAAGGCGCGAGTAATCTTCATCCCGAAAGTGGGTAAAAGGGACTACTCGCTAGCGAAGTCGTTCAGACCAATAAGCTTAACCTCCTTTGTGTTAAAAGCATTGGAGAAGATTATAGATAACCACATTAGATCAAACATTCTGAGGGATATACCCCTGCACTCCAGTCAGCATGCATACAGGGCTGGAAGGTCCACGGAAACAGCCCTGTACCAACTCACAACCGAGATTCAGGGGGCCCTCGAATGCGGTGAATCAGTGCTCTGCGCCTTTCTCGATATAGAGGGCGCGATTGACAACACGTCACACTCTGGAGTGCGCAGGGCATTGGAGAGGAGAAACGTGCTGCCAGTGATCTGCAATTGGGTGGATGCGCTCCTGCGTACAAGGATAGCTGAAACCGAGGTAGGGGACAGCGTGGTACAATTTCAGACAACAAAGGGTTGCCCGCAGGGAGGGGTCTTATCACCACCTCTGTGGAGCCTAGTGGTGGATGAACTTCTTCAACTTCTCTCTGACAATGGTATCCGCTGCCAAGGCTATGCGGATGATATAGTGATAATTGCAAGGGGAAGTTCGAGAGCACCCTCTGCGACATCATTCAAAGAGGCTTTGGAATCACGAAGGGATGGTGCAACAAGTTAGGAGTTAGCATAAATCCTACCAAAACCGCCGTCATTCCTTTTACTAGGAAAAGAGCCCTTCCGGGCATGAGGAACATAACCTTGGAGGGGGTCGCGGTTAGTGTCGCCAGCGAAGTGAAGTATCTGGGACTAATCCTAGACACCAAACTTCTATGGAAGAAACATGTGGACGCGATCACCTCCAGGGCCACGAAAGCGTTAATGGTGTGTAAGCGTCTGGCGGGAAAATCCTGGGGTTGTACGCCCAGGATCCTGAGATGGCTTTACATCATGATAGTACAGCCAATGATCACCTATGGAGAGGTAGCCTGGGATTCAAGAACTACTCTAGCCACGGTGAGACAATCGCTCACCAACCTACAACGACTGGCATGTATTTGTATAACAGGAGCGATGCGCACATGTCCGACGATAGCGCTGGAAGTAGTCCTTGAACTTGAGCCCCTTCATATAACCATAGAGCAGGCAGCCAAAAGAACTCTGCTTAACATAGCGAGAGAGGGATTTGGAAAAGGTAAAGTCATTTCCTCTAGGAGAAGCTAGGGTCCTCGCTCCAACTAGCCCTGCTACCTAGAGATGACATACGAAAGACCATAGTATTTGAGAAGAGATTCAAAATAGATCTCTGCAGTAAGGCGACCTGGAGTGTCTCCGCTTTCGAGGCATTACTTCAGGGTTGCACTCTGCACTGGTACACGGTTGGCTCGAAGGCCCCAGAAGGAATAGGTGCTGGAATTGTGGGACCCAGGGCCAGGATTTCTGTTCCTATGGGGAAATATCCGAGCATCTTTCAAGCAGAAGTCTATTCTATCTGCCTATGTGCGGATACAATCATGGGTAGAAGGTATAGAAACGAGAAAATTATAATCCTTAGCGATAGCCAGGCAGCACTCAAGGCCCTCATATCCTATGAGGTCAAATCGTCGCTGGTCCTGGAGTGCATTGAGAAGCTTAACTCCCTGGGTAGACACAATGACATCAAGTTAGCGTGGGTACCTGGTCACAGGGGAGTAGAGGGTAACGAGGCGGCTGACTGCCTCGCGAGAGTGGCGGCAGCCACTACTCAAGCCCTGAGCCCTTCACAGGAGTGGGTCCCAACACTCTAAAGGAGGAGCTTAGGAGAGATAGGATCACTATGAGGGATCTAAACTGGCAAAGTTCGTCAGGAATGCGTCAGGCAAAGAGTTTACTGGGAGGCTATAAAAGAAGGAGATTCCAAAGCTTAATTGACCTCCGAAAAGGGCAGCTTAGAATCATAACAGGTATCCTCACAGGACACTGCAGGCTGAGAGGACATCTATATAAGCTGGGGATATGGTCGAGTGACCTGTGTCGGTTTTGCGACACTACCAGCGAGACACCTCTTCACATCCTCACCGAATGTGATGCAGTCTGCAGAAGACGTGAGAGAAGTTTAGGCTCAATGTGGCCACAGCTTAGGCACATTAACTCCCTATCTCCTAAGGCACTGTTAAATTTTCTCAGGGAATTAGGTTTAGAGGAGGTATTGTGAAGAGTGGAGGGCACAATAGGCCAATAGGTCACGGTGCAAACCTCATTTTATTATCTATCTATCTAGCTATATATTCAGAAACTGGAACACTTATTGTCGTAGTTGTAATTCACCAGATGCAGAAGAAACGGTGGAGCATCAGCTCTACGATTGCCCAGCACTATGTAGGACTATAATCAGGCATCTAGGCAAACCTTGCTTCTGCGGTTTAACAGACATAAGTGATACTAACACACTGCAAATTCTTAAAAGTTCTTGAACGCCATATGCTGGGTTTAAGATAAATAACCGACTTCTTCTGCCCTTTTAAATATTTCGTTATACCTTCGGTATTCACAGACGGATCTTAAGGTTTGATATATGCATCTATGTTCTTGTCTCGAGGAGAGGATTTTTTGGTCAAAAGTTTATTTGACTCAAGTACCCAGTTCTAATACTTACCCACCAGATCTCAGTTCCTAATAACCTAACGTGCCACCCTAATGTCGGTAAATTGAAGCTCGCTAAAAAACATTACTTTTGATAATAAAGTATTTTGATTAATCTAGTAAAACTATTTCAAAAATAATTCTATTGCCGAATGTAGGTGTCACCAAAAAAAAATAAAATGTTTTCCCAAAATTTCTTGCAAAATAATTTACAATCAGCGGAGATATTTTTGTTTGCTTGCAAGGTGGTGCTGTTTAATAAACACACTGATATACATCTGAAACTACGCACCTCCCACATAATCATTTTGGCTGACAATCTGCTTTCAGCTAATAAACCTATATTTTATAAGTACGAAAATAAAATATAAATAAGTGAGAAATGGGCTGATTAGAATGCAAAAAGCATAAAACTGCAAAAAATTATTCCCATAATAAGTTGTCAGCCAGTGATTCGCTTACACACTTACAAAACAGTTTTGTTTGTTGCTTTATAATTTATTGGGTTGCTGGCGTTTACCTTGCGAGTGGTGAGTGTCAAGAAACAAGACGCCAGGCAAATAACAGCAATAGCATTAATAATTACAACAATAAAGGTAATAGATACTAGCAGAGAACTTAGATAGATAGAGAAGGTGCAAACTGAAAGTGGAAACTATTCGCGGACGAAAAATTAACAGCGTTAGAAAAGTTCAAGTCGGAATGTAAAAATTCTGTTGAATTTAATGTTGATAACATAATACAATGTTGAGCAACATGAAATGTGATGTTCTTTGTGAGCAAATAAACGAAAATATGGTAAATCTTCACATAATTTTCATTAATTTGTAATTTTTGTTAAATTTTTTATCTTGTTCTCCTTTTATGAAGATGCAAATACAATTTAAAATAATGATAGTTTGGCATAAAGTTTACACACATATGTACATGCATACATATACTGGCAATCAAAAGTGAGTGCATGGTGTTTTTTGCTTAATATTTGCAATGTTTTTTCAATTAAATTTTTTTTATTATCTTTTTATAAAAATGTGGTTCATGCTTTAATTAAAACTACATAAGTCAAACTTTCAAACTTTACACAGAACATAGAAAAATTCAACGAATTCTCGTCTAAATTTTGACCTGTTTAATCTGAGTTTTTAGAAAAATTTTGAGTACGCAGATAGATTGGTTTTTTAATTCTAGTGGAACCAGATCAAGTTTTAAGCGGCTAAAAAATCGGGTTGATTTTTAATGATTTTTTATTGCTGACGGCTTTTTGCACTTTTTATCAAATAAAAGGGAATTTCTTGTAGAATAAAATGCGCATGACCGTTTGCAAACAAATAAACAAAAATTATCGCTATTTTTTACAAATTGCACTTGCTATATGCATAAAACCGCAATTCCCGTCGAAAATAACATAAAAGTTTAACTTAAAAACATTGCAAATATTAAACAAAAAACAGGATGCACTCACTTTTGATTGCCAGTGTTCATACATATGTATGTGTGTTTAAAATTACCTACTTATGAAATAATTTTTGTGGCATGAACATATACATACTTGCGCTTTCTAAAAATGGGAATAAAAATTGGATTCGCATAAAATTTTAATTCCAATAACTAATATTTTAGTGAAAACATTTACAATAAAGCTTTCAGTAACTTTTGGCAAATTTGAGCGATTATGTGAAATTATGCATGCGTTTGTACCTACATATCCATTTATATTATTTTAAATAAAGCTAATAGTAAAATTTAAAATCGAATATGGATATGACAATTAAAAAAAAAAAAAACTTATTACTTGGTCCGTCCGGGATTTGAACCAAGACAAACGCCAAAAAGTCGCATCGCCTCTAGCATACGCGCCACAGTACATCATTCAAATTCCAATCTCTAAATCACTACATATATGAAATTCTTCATATATTCAAAAAGACAAACGAATAAATATGTATGCATTAATAAATGTGAATATGTGCATACATATGTACGATTGTACTGCTTTCGTCTTCCCCTCGCCATCCTCCAAACCCAGACAAATTATTAAATTTCTGCGAATTGCCACGACGCCATCAAAATTAACCCTTGGTTGACGAAATATTTAGGTTTTCGCATAAGTTTACATTTAATAAAGCCATACTCGTACATTTTATATGGAGAAGAATATTAATTAATTTAAAATTCTGCATGTAACCATGTTCTCGACGATACATGTAACTTTCATCAAGATTAACCATAAAAATTGTGCTTCATTAACAGTTGGAACCAGCTGAAACCAAAAAAACTATGTCCGCAAAATGGGTTAAAAACCAACTGGAATTGACATTTTTTAAACGCATACATGCATACATTCATATACACATGTACAGTGGAGTAGCACTAGCTTGGACATTGCATTGCTTGTACTTTGATGTGTTTGAATCTTATATGGTACTGAAGATTTGCTTACGGATGAAAAATATTAAAAATCGTCCGTGCATATATGTAAATATACTTTTATAAACGCTTTGAAGTATAGAAATTTTTAATATTAATAAAATAAATAAAATAATTTTTTTGTATATATGTAAATGGTGTTCAAGGCACATTGACCCACCTGTACAAAAATCGTGGCGCGTCACGGACAAAAACTTTACAATTTCGGACCAAAAAATGTGAAAACGAGCTAAGTTGCCACGTTACATCTGTGAACTTCCGATAAAACCACATATGTTTGTGATATTAGAAGTTTTGATTTTATAAAAAAAAATAATGTATTTTCCTGCAGAAAACGTACACTTTTATTTAATGTTTATTAAAATGACACTTTAAAATACTAGTTAATGATTGAAATATTGGTATGGAACAGAGAAATAGTGTTTTGTCAAAAATTACCAAAAATTGCCAAGATTCGAGATAACTTATTTTACTAGTTATAGAGAAATAATTGCCACTTTTCACTTGGCTGGCCGAGATTTCTTCATTTTAAGATTTTAGAATTTTTGTGTCGGATTGACAAAGTTGCGCTTGTTGGTGATGAATTTGCGGGGAGATGTGCTGCAGTTGTTTTTTCGAATGAATTTACTTGGCCTGGAGAAATATGCGCATGCGTTTAGGAATGAAATAGTTATTGTTGTATTTGAATATGCGGGTAATTATGTATGTGTGTATGTATGCTGCCGTGAGTTGTACATATGTACATTTGTATATATGTGCGTGGTACTTAGACAGCAATATGCACGTGTGTATGGATGTACTTATATATGCATGCAAAAACGTTGTCAATTAATGGAGCATGTAGTACATATAGATACATATATGTATGCGTGGGAAATGCATTTTCATTTGACTCCAAAACTATTGGGGCATATTAGTAGACGAAATAAAGTCGACTCTTAAGTTAAAGTTTGTCAGCCCCAAATAAGAAGAAAGTTAGTATGTACTTACATATATATAATATTATGTGCAGGTGCAAGAACGTTATCAATAAATGATTTTGGAGTATGTGTATGGGGTACATATTTACATATGTAAGTACATACACACATACATTCAGCTACCATCAACAAATTATATTTATTTATTTTTAATGATATTCATTTAAAATATAATTCAATCTATAACAGAAACCACAATAATAAAAGTTTAAAAGCTTGCTCAATTTGCAAAATAATTAATCAAACTTCAAAAAATTGTTAGGTATACAAATTTAAGAATTTTTAGTTAGAATATTTAGAAAATTTTCGGGTATGCAGCCTTGTCGTCCATTCAATCAAGTACACTAAAGTCCAAGTTTCAAGTTGTTAAAAATTACCGTTGATTTTTTCGATTTTTTTGTTGGGGTGTTGCTGTTTATTTTTCATACAAAAAAAAAATGGGTTCATGTGTTATATGGAAGAAAATGCGAACGCCATCCACAAAAAAAAAATTCTAAGAAATCAACGGTAATTTTTAACGACTAGAAACTTGGACGTTAGTGTACTTGATTGAATGGACTACAAAGCTGCATACCCGAAAACTTTCTAAATATTCTAATTAAAAATTTTTAAATTTTTATAACAATTTTTTGAAGTTTGATTTATTATTTATAATTTGTGCAAGCTTTTAAACTTTTATTATTGTGGTTTCTGTTATAGATTGAATTATGTTTTAAAGGAAATTATTAAAAATAAATAAATAAACATAATTTGCAAACAATATCATTTTGAATTTCGTTGCTAATTAGTTGATCGCATCTGTATGTACTACAAGTATCCATATGCGCATGCCTGGGAAATGGATTTGCATTTGACTCCAGAACTATTATTTACAAATAATATCTACGAGTATTGCAGTAAAAGTCAAAAACAACTTTGAAGTTAACAAGTGCATTGCTTTGTAAATTTTTTTGTTAATGCGTCCATCTTTAAAGTGAGTTTGTGAAAAAACTAAGGCAGTTAGAAAACTGGGATTTGTTGCATTGAAAATAGTGTAACAACTACAATAAGAATCGTTAAAAAAAAAAAAAAACGATTTTTGCGACCCAAATGCCGACGGCAAATCATCAATGAGTTTGCATATTTGCATAGCTTTCACCTATTTATTAGATAACAAATCTACGTTTTGGAGTTAAAGCATTCCCTGGCCAATATCTTCGAAAATTAATTTTGAAGTTAACAAACACATTGCTTTATACATTTTTTTGTTAGTGCGTCCATCTTTAAAGTGAGTATGTGAAAAAACCAATTTTATCATTTTTTTAACTAACATGCATTTTTACTATTTACATGATATAATACTCGTACAAGAAGCGAACTTGAACAGATGCTTTTTAAGTTTTTAGCAACATTAACTACTGAATAAATTATATTTAACAAATGGTCATGCAGAAATGCATATCAGCAATTCTAACTAATATAAAAGTACATTTAATATAATTATACTATATTAATTTATTTAATTTTATAAAAAAAATATCCATGAACACGTTTCTGCATTCACCTGCAACCTAGCAACACATAGCCAGACACTTGCAACAAATATAACATTATCATAACAGAAATTTACATTTTTCTCTGTTAACTCTTCTTGAAATGTTAATCGCGGTGTGGTGATATTCCATGGATTTATTTTTCAGCCAAACAATTTTACGTTCCAAAAATTTGCACCTTCTCTATCTAAGTTCTCTGATACTAGATAGAGCTTTGGCCAGCTTGAGTATCTAAAGTCAACACGCCAGGTATTTTGTTGTCCGCACACGCGTCAACATCACGAATAATACCAACGCCATCGCCACTACCTCCGCCAGCATTTCTCGTTGTCCCTGTCTCTGTAGCCGTCGCTGGCGTTTTGAGCTCCGCATTCAACTATCAGTTAATCACAAAAATCACAAAAATTTTCTCAGCACGATCGCAGCGGCGTAAACCCATTCATAAAGTCAATTGCCTGCCTGTCGCTCAGTCATGGCGGTATGATATTAATTTTATTAGCTGCCCAAAAGCTCCAGCACATAGTTGAGGAATTAATAAAAAAACGATATGGCTATGTATAAACATTGTAAAGTAGTTAAAAATGTAATTTTTCACACATACGAATGGCATAAGTACTTAGGTATTTTGGGTATCACAAATTAGCCGCTTACAGACAAATTTGCCAAGTAACACGTTCGCGACTGATGTAATTAAATATCTAACATTTTACTATTTGT
The DNA here is from genome assembly GCF_013731165.1 of Rhagoletis pomonella. NCBI lineage: Eukaryota > Metazoa > Arthropoda > Insecta > Diptera > Tephritidae > Rhagoletis > Rhagoletis pomonella. The sequence goes on from NW_023458560.1 coordinate 58,763,420, forward strand.
TTTTTTTTTCAACGTTTTCTACAAATCGTGCCGCCAGTAAAACAAGCTCTAAAAAAATACGAAGTTTCGGAGATTTTGTATATTCAAAGGCTTCATTCATTTGTCAAAACTTATGCATATTAGGGTGCCTCACCAAAAATTGTTGAGGATTTTCCACCGCAATTACAAAGCTAATCATATTAAAAGACTATCACAAAAAAAAAAGATTTACGTAAGCTGGACCAATTTTAAAGGACCTCCAAAAATCGAGTTTTCATTAATAAAATTTGGTTTTAAAAATATATAAAATATCTTAATAATGTTGATAAAGGAGATTAAGCTTAAAAGGCCTCCATAAAACTGTTTGAACATTTTATCAACGGAATCAAAATAAAGAGTAACAAGTTGATTAAATATTTTTATAGGGAATGAAATCAACGAGCGTCTTGAGAAAGCTTCATTTTGCAAATATTTTTGAAGATGGTTTCCACCGGTTTAGAAATTCACAACCAATTTAATGAACAAGTTAAATGAACTATAATATTAAGTATTAGTTGCAAAAGGGCGCAATTGAGTAAACTTTATCTCTAAAATATTTTTGAAAAAGACTGCCACCTGTCTAGGAAGTCAAAATCAATATTTTTGAACAAGTTAAATAAAATATTTTAAACGGGTATCATTCGAGAGAGGTTTAATGAAGCTCCATTTCGAAAATATTTTTGACGGTGTTGCCCCCTGTTTAAAATTAAAAATCAATTTAATTGACATGCTAAATTAATTACTTCCATATGAGTTCCAAGCTAGGGAGGTTTTAAAATTTTTTATTTGGAAAATATTTTTGAAGAGGGTTGCCACTAGCAAATTTTATAATTTCAATGGAAAAACTGTACCAAGTTTTTTTTTGTATGGAGAGTAATACACCCTAATGTGCATATACTCGTACATATGGTTTACTATTTATTACTAGCTATTTAAATTTCGATTAAAATTAAATTTACGATCAAACATTTGATAGCAATTCAACTGTCTGTACTTACATACTTATTTACACGGTTATATATCTGTATGTACATATGTATGTAAGCGTTACGCAGTCAGTGCTCTTTTTAAGCTACAAATTGTGATTTAAATTTTTCCATCATAAAATCGTGGGGTACGTGTTTGAAATTAATTTGTAATGCAACTAAATATTGTCTCCAGAAATGATGCATAGAATTCAGAAGGAAAGTTCTATAAGAAAATCAGAGAAAGAATAAAATTTTTCGTACTCGATCTTAACATTTCCGAACCTAAAATCGGACTAAGATTGAAAATTTCAAAATCGAGAACACAAATCTTATATTAAGTATGATATTTTTGACTACCAAATACTGGAATTAAGATCATGTAAACTTAAAAAATGATGTATATATCATTCATTTTTTCACGCGTTATTTTGTGAAAATATTATTCATATACATACATACATACATACATTAACTAACCCAACTTTTTTTTAATAATGTTTCTTATACTCGTACTCATAATAAATAAGCATCATATTTGGTATGAGTACGAAATTCATATTTCAAGAATGAAATATTTAGATTCTTCTTTGAAGTCTCCTAAAGAGCAAAAGAGTTCGCAAATTGAAAAATATTGACTTTTAAGTATTTTATCTCTATTTCTACGAAGAAGTGTTTTTTCTTATATAAAATACGTGGAAAACTTCATGGTGTGGTAGAGCTCTCAAAATGACACACAATTCTGACTTTTTTACCTTTTTCTTAACATGTGTAAAATTACGCAAATTTCGACAAATCTTGCGATAGTGTAGCTCATAAAAATTTTTTTACGGGACACCCTACCGTACAGTGTCTACACAATTTTTATTGCAACGAAATCTTGGGAGCAGAACTCTCTAAGCATTGTGCATTCTACCGAACACGGTACTCTAATACAAGCGCGCTCTCTTTTTGCCCCTGTAAATTGTGGCATACCCATCAGTGATGGAAAAGTAGGTACAATTGTACTTTTTTCGGCTCTTT
>NW_023458560.1:58775425-58799521 GCF_013731165.1 Rhagoletis pomonella
CATATGATGAGTAAAAGTAAGCAAGCAGTGTTTAAATTTGCATTCATCATGGTTACCTATCTTAATATGCGCAAATTTAAACAAAAATTTTTTAGAGTGCAGTTGGTTTTCTTCGAGACTTACAATTATCGATTGTGTAAACCCCAAATGCAGTAAGAACTGCCAGCGGTAAATGGCTTTAGACAAATCAAGCTGTTTTGGCTATCCCTGCGGTAAAAATGGCACATATGTACTGGATTAGGCTGACCAAGTGCACGGTGTGCTGGCTTTGTATAGGAGATTAGGAGACTTCGGCGTACATTCTGCGTGATTGCCCAGCCTTGGTTAAACTAAAATTATATCACCTTAACTCATCGCAGTCGAAGTTCTTTGTATTAGGAATTCGTCTACAGAGGTACTGTAGGCAATTATTAGGGAAGCTGATAGTATTTCGCCAGGTTAAGGATTTCCTTCTGTATATATTTTAGCAATACAAAAGATATTCTGGGTCTGGGTGTACTGTTACACCTAATTTACTAACTAAGTTTATTCTTTGCGAGACATCTCCCCTACCTTTCACTGTTGCTGGAAGCATTGTCAACTACCAGAAGCAAATTGGTAACACAAATTTTAACAAATAAGCCGCTCGTATGACAATCCATCATACAAAAAATATAAAAACTAATACAGCAAAAGGGTTCCTGTTCGCGCCCTGTCGCAACAAAAAAAAGGAAGAAGATTTCGAGTACGAGGGATAACAAACGCCCAAAGGAAAGGGGTACAACCAAAAGCACGCAAACTGTTAACGCGATGGTCGTGCGAATCGCGAGCAAACCAAACCAATGTGCATGTGTGCGTGTAAGCGTATGACAGCCACTCAAGCAGTTACATATTTGCAACACTGTGCTGAAGAGTGTTTGCACAAACCCTCAACAGCGCAGTACAAAAAGGCACAGAATGCAAAAAATATATAAAAACGCTGCGTCACCTTCAAATTAGAAATGCTTGTCATATACTTCATTTATCTGCTGTCGGAACATGGATTTTTCATTTGATTTCTGGTACAATAAACAAAAAACTACAACAAATATTGCTTGTCTGCTGGTTGAAGCTGCAGCAGCTTTTATGAAATGTAGTGGCACTGGGATTGTATGTATGTGGGACTTACATACATACATATTCAGATAGATATGTGCACTTTCATAAATTATTTGTCAAAATTAATTGAATTGTAGACAAATATGAGAATGAGTGCTGGCTGAGGTGAGCCTTACCATTCAAAGAGACAAATGTGTCTAAGCAAAAGGGGTGGTGACGCTTGTTCGGCTATTTGTATAGATGTCCTTTATGAGCTTACAGTACAGCCCTACTTTTATGTTGCTACCATCCTTTGAGAACGTTATGCGTACTGCCGCCTGTTAAGGACTCAGTTGACAAATAATTGTATGATGAGATACGACATATGTGCAAACAACGCTGCGGTATAATTGAAAATAATAAAAATATTGCTATGCGTACACTTGCATACACTGTTTATTAGTATTTATGCACACTAGGGTGTTCCATGCTCATATAGCAAGAAAACACTTTTTATACCCGAGCGCACTTGTGCACAAGGGTATTATAACTTTGTTCACATAACGGTTGTTTGTAACAGGCAAAACGAATCGAGATAGATATAGACAAATGTATACATAAATGATCAGAATTAAAAGAGAAATCGATTAAGCGGTGACTGTCTGTCCGTCCGTCCGTCCGTCCGTCTGTGCACACGATAACTCGAGCAAAAATTGAGATATCTTAACGAAACTTTGTACGTGGACTTCTTTTGGGCATGGGACAGATGGTATTGAAAATGGGCGAAATCGGACAGTAAGCACGCCTACCTCCCATATAACGGTAATTTTCAGAAATACGAAAAGTGCGATATTTTAGTAACTACTGAAGATAATTCACCCAAAATTGCTACTTACAAAAAAAATTTTGGCAAATGGGCGTAGCCACGCCTACTTATGGTTACATGCGTATATCTTGGTAACCGCTGCACCAATTTCTTCCAAACTTGGCACAGTTGTTGGTCCTGCTACAACATACCAAATGGCCGAGAATTTTTAAAATCGGACAATAACCACGCCCACATCCCATATAACGGTAATTTAGAAAAATACGAAATCCTCGATAAATCAGTAAATATTAAAACTAATTTATTCAAAATTGATGGTTGCTACAATTTTTTACCAAGAAATACGCCTATGATACAATTTTGGAAAATGGGCGTGGCACCGCCCACTTATGATCACATATATGTATCTCGCTAACCGTTCTAGCAATTTGAACCAAACTCGGTATGGTTATTGTACTTGCCACATAAAAGCAAAGCGTTGAAAATTATTGAAATCGGACTAAATTACGACCGCTTTTCATATAACGGTATATTTCAGAAATGCTTGAAACTGCAATATTTCGAAATTTAAGCACGCTAATTTACTTAAAATTTATACACCCCGGCTTATCGTGTAGCGGTAGTTTTCGGAAAGGTGGAAAACATATATTTAATAATTGCGCCGGGTATTTAATGTTCGGCTCCGCCCGAACTTAGACTTTCTTACTTGATTTACATTATACTTATATTTTGTTTCTTCTCACTCAAGTCTTTATGAGAAAAGCCATTATTAAAATACATTCATACTATTAAATACAGTTCTTTTTTTCCCAGCTGATACATACCTATATCATTTTACTCGCGCTGCTCCACCAGTGGCAATAGCCAAGTGGAAAAAAGCAGGTCGAGTCTTCGGACAGCGGAATTTTGTTTCTTTTTTAGGTTAGATTTTTCTCCTTTTAATTAAATTATTTTCTTTTCTAAATTTAACTCTTAAAATTTTTGGATTCTATTATTTTGACACCAAAAATACCTATATATATTTTTTTATTTTTATTTGATTTGTTTGTCTTTTTAATTTAATCTGGTTTTTTTCATGCCATTTTTAAAAATATTTTTCTCTTCTTTTCTAATATTTTTTTTTAATTTATATATTTTTTTCTTTTTGAATTTTAAGATTTTATTGTTATAAAAAAGAAAATTCTTAATATTTTAATTTTATTTTTTTCTTTTACATTTTAGATTACATATACCCTATATTTTAAAGAGGATTTTTTTAGTTTCGTAAAATTTTATGGGACCTATTTTCTTTGATTAAATTTTTGCTTTTTAATTATTATATATATATATTTTAGTTTCACTTAATTAAACAAACAAAAAATCAAAAAATATACATATTCTTTTAAATTCCGTTTAATCTTTATGACACCTTTTGCTAAAGGCGCAGAATAACGCTACGGTCTCCTGGTTAGTAGATCTCTGAATTAGTATATAGTTCTGCTCGCGCTACTCCAGCAGTCGTAATGGCAAAGTGAACAAAGTACTGGCATGCCATTCGAGATATTCCAGGTTCGATCCTCGGGCAGCCGAATTTTTTTTCTTTTTTAATTTATTTTTTCTCCTTTTATTAGTTAAATTTTTTTATTTTTACTAAAAGTTATTGTTTATATTTTTTTAAATTCATTTAATTTTTAGGAACTTTTGTTATGATTTTTTCTTTTTTTTTTATTCCCTGTTCTTAATTTAGTTTTCTATTAATTGTTACACTTTATTATTAAATTTTTTCTTAGTTATTTTTTTTCCTTTTTTAATTATTAGGTGTTATTGTTTAAAAAAAAATTTTTTAGTTTAACTTTTAGGAACTTACTTATTTTTCTCTTTTTTACTCAAAATTTTTTGGGTTTTAATTTAATTGTTAGTTTTTATTGTTCTTAAATGAAAAATATATATTTTTTCATTTATTATATAAAAAACTTTTTGCTAAAATCATACAGAATGGATCACCCTAATGTACATACATATGTATGCACATATATCATTTTATATCCTTGTGCTTGCATTTACGCGAACAACAAACAATCACGACCAATGCTTAACAGCACGTTTCAAATTGCCGCTGACAGGTTGCTGCTAGTGGCGCGCAAAGAACTAAAATAAAATAAAACGCCCGCCCAGCCAGCCATTGACATTGTGCATTTTTTAATTTTTTGTTCCTGGTTGTTGCCGCACTCATATCTGGTGAGTGGGAAGTAATAATAGTTCCAGAGCTAGAGGGAAATGCATAATTTCTTATACCCAAGGAAGCATTTGCAATGTTGTTGAATGTCCTTAAATGAGTATGCAAAAAATAACCACGTAAGTAATTTAATTGACGCAGACAACTATAACTAAAACAGCGACAAATATGTCTGATACAAGTTTTCAATCTTTACGGACGGCTCCGAAAACGGTACCTACTTTCAGCAATACAAACTTTCAGTAAAGCTTACACACTTCCACGCTACTGAAGCATCTTTCAGGATAAGATCAATGTCTTAACCATGCACGCAAAAGTAGCGGTACTAACACATCACCTATCGGTCACAAAGAGAACATACCGGCCTTAGTTCCGTTTACTATATATGAAACGTAGTTTTTTAATCTCGCTGGCGTCATGACGCGTCATAATTTTGTTGTTCAAAAAGCTTCTTTCAGCCGAGTTAACAACTGGTAAATGTCAAAAAAAATTACTATGAATGGGTCTTGTGGTGACACCCTTTTCTTCTATCAACTGCAACGATGGAATAAATTTCCACCGTTTGCTTCAAATGTACAGTTCTGCCCTAAAAGCCTCTATATAATGCACTTTGTCCGTAATCTGCTCAATTGGAGAACTATTCATTCGGAGATGGAATAAGCAACAAGGGGCACTCCTCAAGGAAAAGTACTCTCGCCACTTTTGGAATCCAACGGTAAGCACAAAAAACCTGGTCTACAGAATTCGTACTAAACGCCGACGCGTAAAAATGGGTTATGGTTCTCTTTGGAAACAAATCTAAAATCCTGCTTATTTCAACTTCCTACACAAATAGGCGCAACACTTTCGATCTCTAATGAATTGAAATACTTGGGCGTCAACCTGGACGGGAAACTGATATGGCTATACAACGTACAGGAGCGCCCAAAAAGGTCATTACCGCCAAGAAATCGGGTCCTAAACTTCACAATAGATTTACAGAGCAGTCGTACGTCTTATCTTTCTTTCGGCCGTCACTGTCTGAAGGACATCACTGGATATGTTGCGTACTAATTCTAAACTTACCACGGTTCAAGGGGCAGCATGCATGCTAGTAACATGAGAATTGCCATCCACACCCACTAAAGCCCTGGAAATACTCCTAATTGTTCTATCCATAGAGCTTTTTAGGAAGCTACAGGCGAGCTGCAAAGCAGTAAGCCTAAATGTACTGCCAAAATGAAAATACACCGGATTGGGTCACAAAAACATTATAATCAACTAGTCCGAAACTTTCACCTCCTCAGACTACACAATACTGCCTCAGGATCTCTAGAACAAGTTCTTCACTTGTATTCCTTCGGGGAAGGACTGGGAGGACGATTCAGGCTGGGGTCTCCAAAATAACTCTACATCCATCTACTTGGATGGCTTTTAATTATACCCAGTCAGCAGAGAAACGAAAATTATGCCGTGCAGAGCAGTTTAGTACAATTTTCCGTATACGGAAACGAACAGAAAACGACTACAGCCATCATTCATTTTCGTATCCGGAAAACATTCGAAACGTTCGGATAAGATTATGTTATTTGAAAGCAATAATTGTATTTCATTTGTTCAAGCTAATTTGAAAGCATGCATGCATAGTCGGCAGTGGCTGAGTGTGCAGAGGAGCATGCCGCTATTTGTTAGCTTCCAGAAGTTGCCGGTTTCGAATTCCGTCAGGCGCTTCCTTAATTTAATTTAATTTTTTATTTTGAGCCTTGAAAAACTATCTGTAAAGTGCATAAGGAAAACGAATTGAACGAAAATTTCAATCGGACATATTTCAGTAAAAAACGCCAAAAAGGTATCCGTTTCACAAACAATTTTCGGTACTTGACCGAAAATGGAATCGGTAAACGGACAAAAACCGCACTTCATCCACTTCTTTTGGATCGATTTTCGGATTTTTTGCTGGCTGGGTATCATAGAGTAGGGAGTAGGATGCACTCGAAGGACCTCTCACTGGTCCTCTGTTTTAAGCTGCCAGTGCACTGAAGTCTCTTCCAAGTAGAACTCATGGCCATAAAATAGCCTGCACTCTGGCGTATGGAATCTTCTCTTAATCTGGCTTCAATAACCATATATGTCGATATTCAAGCAAATATTAAGTGCCTAGATTGCTGTGAAACCTCGGCATTAATTGCGATAGAGTTTTGAAAAGTCATCAACGAGTTAGCTGCAAAGTCTATTACTCACACTCTGTGGGTGCCAGGTCATAGAGACATACACGGTAACTGTACGACAGACGATGATGCAGGCATACTGATATCTACCTGCAAAACATTGCCTAAAACAACCTACTCGAGTAGACAAATAAAAGATGGTCCGAAGAACCCACGAGTGAGACGACTCTGCAAATTTGGCGCATCTTCGACAAGAAAATATCCGACGCACTCATTCGGTTAGAACGCTGTCTACTAAGGCAAGATACCAGTATGAAAACGGTTCACTGTTTGCGGGGAACACTTGTTAGCAGAATGGGCTTCCCGGCCAATTACTTCTGCCGAAGCTGTTGCGACTACAAAAGAGAGAGAAAGATTGAGAGTGTGGAGCACTATATCTGTCACTGCCCTGGCCCTTAGTAGGAGACAACACGCCCATTTCACCTCCACCTCTTTGTCTGTCTGGCAGACATTCATGAATTCTCTCGCTTTATTAGGTAAAATTTTTTTCTTCTTGACATTTAAGCAAGTTCAGTTAAGAAATTACATAGAGTGCAGAAACAATGAACTTTAACTACATTTGCAAATAAATAAACTGGATGCAAAAAGAAAAAGCTTTTGCAAATCGCTAGCTTTTGACTAAAGTATATGTATTTGTAGCTTTGTGTGTGTCCTTAAATGTGTACTTAGGTATTTACCTCACTTGAATTTCGTGGCGCATCTGGTCAAATATTTACACAAAAGCTGTGCACATCAAATCTCTCCAATGTGTGTCACTTCACTAAATTTTTGGTTGATTATTTGATAAAACTTTTTTCGGTAAATGCTCACATATGCATATTTGTTTGTGTGCATCGCCTTAATAGTGCAATTTATAAATATTGAAAATCTACTCATGTCCGCGTCAAGAAATTTGTTATGTGTACGCGAGGTCCTCAAAGTGATATATTTTTTATCTTTTTTTTTTTGACTGAAGTGGTCTTCATTTAATTCCGTTTTCATTTTTTGTATGCTCTTCTTCTTCCTTTGTTCAAATCCCCCTTTTTAAGCATTGCTTAGCTATTGTTGCCAATTTTCAATGAACTATGTTTGTACTTGTTTCTTTTTTTTATAATTTCTTCAACCTCATTTTTAACCTGCATTCATTTCGAAGGGTGTGCCCAAGTGGTAGACTCATTCCTACCGCACCAACTTGACTGGTGTTTTTCACGTTCTCTGTGCATTGCTGACGAACCTTTTGCTGTAGCAACACTTGTGATATGCAACAATTTGTTGTGAACTTCCATATCAACCCACTCGTCACCCTCATGTGCAAATACTTATGTATGTAGCCTGAATTCAATAGGATATGGTGAAGGGTGTTGTTAGCAGGTGGCTCGTCTCACTCGGCGCATCTTTTGTGTTGTGGTGGAAATGCGAGTTTGTTAATCTCAATGACAAGATAATAAATAAATATCAAAATATGTCATAAAGAGATTTTCCACAAAAGCAGTAAATCGTTTGGTTAGTGGCATGCTGGTTTCGGGTAAAGAATGAAGATGAGGATGGTGAATTGATGGTGGTTGCAGGAATTTTTCAGTGGCAAAGAACGAGCTGAAATTTCTAAATTTTAAATCGACTTTACTTGTTTAAAAACCCACTTGTAGGCCAAACAGATTGGCTCTCAGGTTGTAAGGGGACTTCATCAATCCCATTTCAGTGTTTACTGAAGTGATTTTAATTTAGAATGTCGTCGTTCCTAAAGCGGCTTTTAAACGCATATTCTTCATTGTAAGTGCCTGCAATATTATCGACAATATCTACGGCTGGATATGAAATATTTTTCTTTCCAAAGTCTGTACGAGAACCCTTTTTCTATAAAATATTGCCTCTACGGTACAGCTGTGGTCAGATGTGGAGATCATAGCAGCTCTATACGAAGGAATAAGAATGCTGCTTTGGCTCCTTTTATGGGAGATTTTGTTTCAAAAGCAAACCACTGAAGAACCAAAGTACCTATACTTCGAACTTGACGAATTAAGAACCACACACGAGGTGTTAGAACCTCAGGTGGATGGTGTTAACTTGGTCTAATTTTCCAGTCCGGTGCACTTAACGCCGGATCTCTTGACACACCCTATAGTATCGGAGGCGGCCAATTAACTGCATCAGCTATGTGACGAGAGGGTCATTACCGCGGTTTCCTTCTTCGCGCGCGGAACTGGCGATATATCACACTTAAATTATATTAAAAACTTTGGCGACGGTTTCTAGAGTTGGTAAATTTCTACCAAAATTGGTAAATTTTAAACTTTCTGGTAACTTGGCTTTGATTTTGGTAATTCTTGAAAACAAAAATTGATTTGCATTAATTGAAAAAAGTTTCGAGTTAGATATGAGGGCGCTACCTACAAAAACATTTTTTTTCGCAAATATGAAAAAGAATTATCTAAAAATATTATAAACAAGGACCGTAAAAAATTAAGTATTTATTTTTTTATGATTTTATGATAGAAAATAAGATCCGGATTTCATCTGCACAAGTCGTTGAAAAAATTTGAAAAATTGGTATGTATTCCCACTCTTATTTTAAATTTTTCGAGCTTATTCCGCAGACTGAAGATATTGTCGCAGAGAACCAGGATTTATTTTCTAGAATTAGGGATTAAATAAGCACCTTTTAAGATCTAAACAATTTTCGTATCAAACATGTTGTTTTTTTCGACCCGCCCTAATGCATACCTATAGGCCTAAAATTTATTTCGAGGTTCCCTTCTTTGTTGCCGAATATATGTAAGCATTATTTCATCGCTGTCACGTACTCAACAGGTCATAACGAGAGCTTGGTAAAAACAATTTTAGGCGAGTGGTAACCTTATTTTAAAAATTGCCGAATTCCCGAATTTTTATTCTCTCTTACTGGATTTATAACCAATTATCTCTTCTCCTGCCGGCACCGGGGTGCGACGTCAACAAATACTTTTACTAGAACATATTTTGTATTCTGTCATACAATATTAGCCGTAAGGTCTTAAGCCTTTGTAAAGCTCGTACAGCACGCTCATTAAGTTTTCATTGCGAGAGAGTGATATTCGCCGACCCAGTGCCCAAAGCTGTAAAATCTTAAGCAGAATCTTTCTAAGGAACCCACCAGATGTTGTCGACGATTCTGTGTGGAAAGAGGACTTTCCTGTTTATTTGCCTACTCAGTACTATATGTAGTTTTGAGAAGCTCTAGACCGGTGATGGGCCCCAACTAGCCCGCGGGCAAAACTCTTTTAAGCTTTCCATACGTTTTGTATAGGCGCGTGAAAAGTAAAAGCTCTCTCTGCCCATCGCTGCTCTAGACATTCCTTCGTTCCCCGCTATGACCATTCGTTTCGCCGCATTATTAAAAAAATATGGTGGTTCAACTGATTTAAAAAATGGCACCTCACCGATGTAGTTTTTGAGACTTCGAAGAGCCTCTTCAATGGTCATATAAAAGAATGACCCAAACTTTATTTGAAATCTCATTTCGTATCTAAGGGCTCGGCGGCCAAAGACTTGGATAACTCCTTCCTATCCGTTTCTTGTCATAATTTTACAAAGCCATGCGAAATTTTTGCGATTTAGGCATAAAGGCAATTTTTGTGCTGGGGAGGTATTTTCCAAAGAAGATTGTTGGATGTCAAAGTCATCACTGATTCTTTCACAGTATATCGGTCCAAGCTTGATACCTAATCGTTGCAAAGGTAAGGCAGTAACACAATATTTGCACTGCCGCCTCATACTATTCAAGAAAAGAAGAGCATACCGAGTTTTCGTATTGATGTGTAGTCCACGGCTGTGATTACTGCGACGAACAGATTGCACTTACATAAAATATAAAACAGACGAAAGCCTTGAGGAGCATTTGGCTTACGCCGTTGTTTTTTTTATCAAAGATAATGCTTTATGGAGATCTCTGAGGTTAACGGAGCCTTATGTAATACTGTCAAGATCCAGACATATGAAGAATCTCCGACTATATCTGTCCTAAATTTCTTTTCTCCTTTGGTTGACTCAGTAACTGACTGTAGTGGAAGGGGAAGAATTTTCAGTACAGAGTTCATCATCAATGTGGCATTTAAAATAGCTGTATCCGCATAAAGAAGCAGGGAAAGCTGTAGGCATTACATCTAGCAAGGTCAACTCTGTACTAAAAATTCCTCCCCTTTCACTATTACGTCATAGCCCTAGCTGGCAAAATGGCTCGGCACTGGATCTTCCGGTAGTAAAAAAGTTTATTTTGTATCTGAAGCCGGATCTCTCATTACCAGCAAAACGGGACTAATCTTAAGTGGACCTATTACTAACATATGGGCAAAATTTCGGAATGCTATATTCTTCGGAGTGCTTTTTATGGTATTTTTGAGGTTAGGTTTGTATAGGGGGTATGCTTTAAAATAAATCAATCATGCCAATTTTTCGTTTTTTTTCTTCAATTATGTACACAAATGTTGCGTACGAAAAATTGAGGTTCTACGCAGACTACTTCTAATTGTTTCCAAAATATGTATGGGGCTGTTACACTATGCAGCGGTTCGATTTAAAAACCCGTTCGGTTCAAACCCTGATTCTTCATCCAGATATAATAATTTCGCTACATCGCGTCCCTAGGCCACACCTTCCCTAAAGCCTGATTATGGCAACTTAACGTAACTTATAGGCTGTCACTTAAATATTATCTTTAATAAATGTTGCTTATATTTTGACAGGCGAAACTTAACCTAACTTAACGCCACCTCTAATGGTCAGATTACGGCAACTTAACGTAACTTACAGGCTCTCGCTTAAAAATTCTCTTAAATGGATGTTGCTTATAATTGAGCAGCCGAAACTTAACGTAACTGAATACCACTTCGAAATCTGTTTCATTTTGTGAGTTCTAAGTTCCGTTAAGTTAAGTTGTCATAATCAGACTTTAAGTCTGTTTAATTTTGATTTTATAAGTGCTAAGTTACGCTAACTTAAGTAAAGTTGCCACTTCGCTTCCCATGGTGGCACTGCACTGTGGTTTAAAATTGGCATTTTGTGTTCACAATTCACTGGAGCCTTCATTTTACACTCAATTTGACTATTTTTTATTTTTTTTTTTATTGAAAGCTAATAAAATCTACCAGATACGAGTTGAGCCAGATTTTTTTAATTTTTAATTGTTTGTATTAAATTTTTTAGTACAAAGTGCAGAAAAAGTAGCAAATTTGAAGAAAATCGATTCTCTTGTTCCAGTTAATAAATTTTACATAATAAAAACTAGTGGAAAACAATTGTAGGGTTCTTCCAAAATGAAAGAAATTTAAAAAAAATTTCACCAAAATTATTATTTTATTTTTTGTTTTTAAAAAAATTTTGGGTATTCAGTTTTATAGATCATTAAATTTTAGTATAATAAAGTGCAAGTTGCAAGTGGCTAAGAGTTCGCCTTGATTTTTAATAATATAACAATTTATTTTCATTTACCATGCACATGTGCTCGAAATTTAGCGAAAATAAAATTATTAAAAATCAACGCGACCTCTTAGCCACTTAGCCAACATTTTTCAAGAAACTCAAATTTTTTTTTTTAATTTTGGTGTAACTTTTTTATTACATTTAATTTTTTTTTTCATTTTGGGGTAACCCTACAATTGTTTTCAACTAGCTTTTTTTATAATGTAACATTTATTAACTGGATTTTCTACAAAATGTCTACTTTTTCTGAATTTTGCACTAAACAATTTAATACAAACAAACAGAAATTCAAAAATCGGGCTAACTGGTCTCTTGCAAACTTTATTGGCATTCATTAAAAAAATAATAATAATCAAATTAAGTGAAATATGAAGGTTCCAGTGAATTTTGAAGACTTGACTTGAAGATTTGGATAACGAGACGCCTATTCGGTCATTACTCAAGTAAAAATATGAGAACATTTTGTATGAAAATGAAGAAATATTAAATGTAAAAGTCGCAGAGTATCTAAATGCTTTTTTTATCAGCCATCGAATAATTTTTTTATCGAATATGGTCGATGAGGAATTTCTTTCTACTGGTGCACATTTTTTCTGACGACTCTCACACACGCCAGTGCCTTCAATTAACTCATTATGCGAATATCACTTTCTATGTGACCAACCACGTGTGTAAGCTGAACCAACTCGCACATTGCCAAAAGCCAGCTCAACTCACAATCAGCTTAGCCACCGCTCGAGCTCGCTCCACATTTCGTATTGAACTATTTCCATATTTAAAAGACATAAATTAACTTGTTAGCCGCGTTAACGCGCACCCTGAGACAACGTTGCCGCATATTTCTTCGTTTCAGCTTTGTTTTTATACCTTTCATGAGCATGAAATGGTATTATAACTTTGGTCCGATGTTTGTAAGTACCAGAACAAAAAGAGATAGACCCATTAAAATGTATACTTTTATGATCAGAACGTCGAGCTGAGTTGATTTAGCCATGTCCGTCTGTCCGTCTGTCCGTCTGTCCGTCTGTCCGTCTGTCTGTCTGTTTGTATGCAATCTAGTCTCTCAGTTTTCGAGATATCCGGATCAAATTTGGTAGGTGGGTGTATTTTTATAATGTATTAATCATTTGTCGGAACCGGAAGAATCGGACCACTATAACATATAGCTCCCATACAACTGATTGTTCAGATATGAGATTTTTCGTTATAACTTCTCCATTTATGCAGCTACGAACATGAAATTTTGCAGCCCTTGCACCCATTATCAACAGAATTCTTACAGTGAAAATTACAAAGATCGGGTCACTATAACCTATAGCTCCCATACAACTGATTGTTCAGATATAAAATTTTTCGTTATATCTCTTCCATTTATATAGCTGGGAACAGGAAATTCCGCACAGTTTTCAATAATTATCAACAGAAAACTTACAGTGAAAATTAAAAAGATCGGATAACTAAAACCTATAGCTCCCATACAACTGATTGTTCAGATATGAGATTTTTCGTTGTAATTCATCCATTTATGTAGCTAGGACCATGAAATTTCGCGCTGTTTTCACTCATTATCAGCAGAAGACTTACAGTGAAAATAACGAAGATCGGGTCACTATAACCTGCAGCCCCCATACAACTGATTGTTCAGATATGAGGTCTTTTATCATATCTCCTCCATTTATGCAGTTAGGAACATGAAATTTCGCACCATTTTCACTCATTAACAAAATACTTACAGTGAAAATAACAAGGATCGGGTGACTACAACATATATCTTCCATACATCTGATTGTTCAGATATGGGATTTTACTGTAAAACTCCTTTATTTGAACAGCTAAAACCGATAAATTTCGTAAGATATTTTATAAATAATAATACAAAGTCTACTGAGAAAATCGTCAAAATCTATGCTGTATAAGCTTTATCTCCTATAGCACTGATTGTTCAGATACCAGTTTTTGCGATATATCTCCTTTATGTAGGAAACTAAACCCAATAAATTGTGTTACCGGTTTACATACCGATCACATAGCAGTGAAAATCACTTAGATTGGTGCCATATAAAGTATATCTTCCATACCTCTGATTGTTTAGATGCGATTTTTTATATAAGTATGTAACTCCTCTATCGATGTATCAAAATCAGTAATCTGTCAAACTAAAATTTGCAGATGTTCATGAAAGGTATGAAGCCTTCGGCATAGCCGAAGACAGCGCTGCTCACTTGTTTTTTCCTCTTTTTATTACTCCAAAATTTTATTTATTAACATTCGTGTAATTTTCGCACGTTGATCCAGTTCGAGACCTGGGAAGCCTTGTTGAGCAAGCGCGAAGATTTTGCGACAGTAGCGCCGCTGTCTGCCGCTATATGTTATGCGTGCATTGAGTCACATATAAATTAAGTTGACATGTGTGGACTTTTTATTTGAATTCTTTTTTTTTACTCTTTTATTGCTCCTTATTGCTTGTGCAACACGAACGCTTTGAATGAATAACAGCACACCAGAAAAAAGTGTAGTGATATATATTTAAGAAATATAAAAATTTAGCATTTAATAGCCGAGGCTACCACCAATTTGAATACGCGCCTTGTCTACATCGTTTGCGAATGAGCTACGGCAATTGCTTACCACCGCCGGCAGCACCATCAGCGCCACCACCACCCCCGATGGTCCGACGGTTCCAGTCGCTCTACACAAAAACTGCCATCGGCATTTATTTCACTTATTTGTTATTAAATATGCAACACCAGCGCTCCGCCGACATTGCGATGATGGCTAATTGTCTTTATTTCTATCTTTCTTCCCGGCGTATGCGAAGTTTATGATATGCGTGCGAGTTTAAACACTTCAGCGTTGACCGCTTACTACTGCGCCAGTAGTGGCTAATTGACGATGACAGCTCTTTCATAGCACTCAAATAGCCGTCAGACAGCAACCACCAAGCCGCGGCGGCACCTCTAACTATATCACTCGTACGGACGAACACTTTGCCACCGTTTACTTCATCCCAGGCCTGGGTTCCACCAAAGCAATGATGTATTTATTTGTAGGTGATGAAAATTTGAAATTATATTTATGTTATTTTATGTAAGTACATATGCAATTTTTAAAATATGTTAAGTGTTGTCTTTGCAGTGTACAAATAAAATATTGTGTAAGAAATAACTTAGGCATTGAGGCAATTTTTGTATGTATACAGGACTCTTAGGTATTTCCCATGCAGCTAAAATTACTCTGCAATGCGTAGCCGGAACTGTGAGGTTGCACGCATTTGAATGCACTACATACCATTGCTCGGAGAGGGGCAGTCATTGTTCAATGAGTTAATTATGTGTGCCATGAAAATTGCTCTAAGCTCCGAGGACAATTTGTGATGTTCCGAAAGGCAAATAGTTAGTTCTTATGAGAAGGTTTTTCGTGAGAAAAGTACCCTTGAGAGTTTCTGTAAAATATAGACAAGCAGAGTCAAGGTTTAGAGCTGGAACCGATAGCAGTAGTATTTCATTGTGTCTCCTTATTAAACTCCTGCTTTCTAAATTAGATCTCCTTGTCACAGCAGCCACATAGTCATCGGGATAAAATCTGTATTTACCTGAAAAAACAGCACTCTCGAAGAAACGTGCGATTTCGTGCTGAAGCTGATAGCTTTCGTCTGGGCTCAAAACATGGTAGATAGTCTATATATAGCACCAGGTTCAAACTCAAAAATATCTACCAAGCTACTTGAGGACATGGCCATCAAGATTGGCACCCAAAAATTTTAAATTTTAGGATCGTGGCGGAAACCTGTAAAGAAATTGAACCAGCGACTGATTACCCGACTTCATTTAGGTTAGGTTAGGTTAGGAACGGAAGGCGCGTACAAATAACTCCTACTTCCACTTGGAGGCAGCTTTGCCCTTTGTGAATGCCCTTTATGAGTACCAAGAGAAGGCGCCTCCATCTAGCTGACCTTATAACCGGTATAGAGTCTGTCAAATGATTTACTATACCGTGGAAGTTCGATATTTTCACCTCTCCTATCTCCACCAAACTATTGCAAAAGCGTGATCCCAAATGCTTGAGATGCCTTGTCTGGAGAGCTCGGCATTGACATAAAAAGTGGTGAATCGATTCCTCTTCATCCTTATCCCGGTGCTCTACCACAGTGCCCTGTGATGACAGTGCCAATAGTTCCTCAGTACGACTCTTATTGAGTCTCGGACACGTGGATCTTGAGACCTCACAGTCGTCCCGATTGATACATACATAGGTCATTAGTTACGGCTATTCTTCAACCTACTTAGCAGCAAAGAAATCCGTAGCAGTAGGGAGTTATCCGCTTCGCTAGTCAGTATTTCTGAGCCGTGTTTAGCCATCTCATCGTCTATTTCATTCCTTTCTATATCGCTATATCCAGAAACTCAGCAGATAGAGGTTTTTACGTGACTCACTGAGACAAAATACCGCCAACGTGCGCTCAATATTGGAAAAGACTCATGAGAGGAGCACCGAAATAAAAAAAAAATTGGAAGAGCGACGCTTTATCGGAGACGACACCTACAGTTCTGGCTGGGAATGCTTGAGCAGGCCCTATAACAGGGAAAGAGGCTCCTTTTGTCTTTTTGAATCGTTTTTTTTAGGGTGCGCTCCACTTAGAAAACACAGCAGTAACTCCGAAGCCAACATTCTAGATATATATTTGGAGAGATTCTCGCAAACTCGGCGAACTCAGCTCGGTAGGAGATGGGAACTACCCCCCGGCACACTCTTTCGATCTATCAAGCAGTCATTACACCAATATGGCGTCCAAGTTTGGACTGACACAGTGTGAAAAATTAATTGCATGTGTCGAAGATAACTCTCAAGGCAAACAAGAACAGCATTCAGAAGGTTCCGACTCAGCTACGTTCGCTCTGTTTTACTCTTTCACAGAACCATCAGTTGCAGACCAAACGACTAGATAATTTCATTTATTTTCGACGAACCGGTTTGTCATCAATTCAAACTTGACAACGGATGACGGAGAATCGTTCCAAAATAAAGCATCTTACCACCCAGTCGGAAAAATCATACAACACCAACAGACTAGATAATTCATTAAACTCTTTATAATGTACATACATTATACTTAGTCAGAGCCTAGGCCTCCAATTTCTTGATAACGCCAAGGTTTCAACTTATAGTTTATGTGCGATATCACTGATCTGCTAATCTAATCCAAAGTCTTTAGCGGAAACTATACCTTCAATGCGTACATATACCACTTAAAGCATGCAGTAAGCATTGGTTATAAGAATGAGGGTATCTGAAATTCATACATAGCTTTTTTGTAATTTAACTAAATTCGACTTTTCAGGCAGGTCTCAGCCCTCTCAAAGTATTTTCAAACTAAAACCTTTTTAAATCTCCTTACACTGAGCCAAAAGCACAATGGTTTTTTAAACCAAGTTATGGTTTGATTTTTTTATGGTCAATAAGCCATTGTAAGAAATGTAATTCAAGTTGAACATTTGAGAACAAATTCGTATGTAAGGAAGTGGCTGAACGAGAAGAGGAGCTTGCTGTTATTTGTTGGCTTCCAACAGTACGAATGCCGTCAGCGCGATACATGATTTTAATTTTTATTTTGTTTTTGGTTTTATTAATTACGAAAAAGCCTCTGTGAAGTGCAGAACAAAATCAAACGACGAAGAAACTTTATTGAAGTTGAACATTTGAAGACACATTTATAAAGCAGCTGTAGCTGTGTGTGTAGAGATTGTTGCTGTTATTTGCTAATCCCGTCAGAGGCAACATGTTAAAATGATAATAAAAACTTTAGTTTTGTGTCTCCGAATTATGAAAAAGCACCTGTGAAGTGCAGAACATAAACTTATTCAAACGAAGAGTTTGGTTAATGTAAAAAAAATGTGTAGTTAATATTACCAAATCATTGTTGAAAATATCAACCAAGGCATTGTTAATATTAACCAAAAATCACGTTGATTCCTTTTCAAGTTTGTATTTGGTAATATTAACCAATTTTTGGTTAGTTTTTCTCTCGGTGTAACATTGTGATACATACATATTTAAATAAACTGATGAATTATTTAAGTTGAAAGTGATTTGTCTTGGAGCGAGTCATTGAGACGTTCAGATTACTGCTTCATATTAAGCTGCAGAGACCATCCAATACTTACTTGGGAATGCGCTGCACTCCAGAGAAAGCTACTCAAATTTTCGGGGACGGTTTGGGATTTCAGCACATTTCAAGACTTTTCGAAATCTGTCAGAAAGTTGTTGGATTTTGAGGTTACCATTGGGTTTTTTGAGGGTCTTTCGAGATGTCTTCAATGAATTTTTTCTTCACTTCATTTTTTTCCAAATTAAGCAAAACATGTTTCACGTAACAAAACTTAGGATTTTTGCTTGTTGGTTCTAAACACATAAAATTCTTATACAGCATATCACCCTAACAATATTAAGTCGAAACATATTTTTCCGCTCCTTTGATTTATAACTCCGCCGAAAGAGTTATGTGCCCACTGGCGTAAATTCCCATCAACCTTCGACAGACAAAAATATTCACATTACGCCAGGTAATTTGATATCAACCCATAAATCCCATAACCCATAACCCATAAGGAAAATGATTTCTGCTTAGAAAATCCTTCTTTGCAAACACCCCGCAGAGCCTTTTCATATCGGCAGGCAAGCACTCTACTAGCTTTTATTTAATTCGCGCAAAAACTGCTTACACCTTTTTCTTCGCATATCTACGCTTTACCCACCCACCATTTCTTCCAGCTTCCCACCCCCCTCTTCCCCTCCATGACATTCGAACACATTAGCCACCGAGCTTGCCACCGCGCTTGCCACCTTAATGAGCATCCAACTCAATTAAGCAAAGTAGTTGAGCAGCAAAAAGTGCCTAATGGCAATTAGGAAAATTGGTTTATATTTATATTCACTCGGCAACGGAAAACCCCATCTTTCCGTTGCTGCGTAGTAGGCCAGCAGCTAAGAAGAGCTAACGAGCTGCTGCGTGTGGCATTTGCTTGCGGCTCACTTGCTCTACATACTTGTAGGCATTTAACCTGACTATTTAAATGGGAGCAGAAATTACTTATTACTATGCTTGAGTTGATTTTATGAGCGTTTATGATGGAAAGTGTTGTTGCGCCTGGGCTGTGCGTTTTCTACTTGCAACATTAATGATTTTGTATGCTGCTATTAATGGGAGGGATGAGATATTACATTATTGTTGTTGCTGATGATTGTAATTGTGTCTTCAATAGAATCTTGCAAGGATCATTAGCGTGTGAGGGTATAAAAAAATGCTAGGATACGTAATTTTTGTCAGGCTTAGGAGATGGGGCCCTTTTTTTCCTTTTTTGAAATTCACCTTTTTCAACATTTCATTTCTGTCCATTAATGAATTCATGCAACAATGAAGCTTTAACTTTCATCCCTAACTTCTGCCATACATATATGTATATTTTTGATTTCTTTTACTTTTCGCTCTACACTTGCATTTCAATTGTCGCCGGTCTGCCTGCAATTCCACATCTAAATGCAGGCAATTTGTCAACACAAAAAAATGCATTGGTTGCAAACGTTGCTGTTCTATGGCGATTGCATGCAGCATTGCGCTACCCCTTTGGAAAGCTGAGTTTTTTTGCACTGTTTCCCCGAATGCATCAATTTATGGATGCATATTTATATCGCCCTCCCGATTGATGCATTGAAATGCATTTGAGTTTGGTGGAGGTCAAAATTATTGCCATAAATCTGTTGCAAGATTGTACTTCGCAGACATGTTATTAACATGGAACAGTAATTAATATCTCCACTTGAACTAAGGACAAGCTCAGCAAATAAACCAAGGTGTGTGAGAATTCGTTTGATCGTACCGTCAGTTTTCGCTAAGAATATTTATGCCTGCAAGAAGTGCTAGTTACTGCCGAGATTTGGCCGCTTTTCTATATATATGTATATTTTTTTTTGAGGGTCCCGAAAATTTTTTCCTCTGCGTCTTCGTTTTAATCGCTGTGTTCATTTGCCTTAGTCTTCGTATTCGGCATCATATTCTTCTTCGTATTCATTTCAGACCACCACGTCGTATTTGACTTCGTTTTTGGATCTTCGGCCTTGTCTCTGTTAACCTTCGTTCTGTCCAGCTTCTTATTCGTTTTAGTCGCTGTCTGCCTATTTGTCTTCGTATCTAATGTGTATTCTGATTCGTATTGATTTTCGTATTCCTCTACGTATTCGTCCTCATATTTTTCTTCGTATTCATCTTCGTCGTCATCTTCGTGTATATATAAACATATATATGTATGTATTCGTCTTCGTATTCATTTCTGTACTGTATTTGTATTGGTCTTCACAATCGTCTTCGTATTCGTGTTTGTCTTCGTATTCATCTTCGTTGTCATACACGAATTCGTCTTCCTATTCGTCTTCGGTTGAACTACGTATTCGTATTCGAACTCGTCTTAGACTTCCTATTCATCCTCGTGTTCGTGTTCGTGTTCATATTCGTATCAGTGCTCATGTTCGCCTTCATATTTGTCGTCGTTTTTATCTCCTTATTCGTATCCGATTTGTTTTTGTATTCGCTGTTGTATTTGTCTCCGTATTAATCTCCCTACGCGTCCTTGTCCTTTTATTCTTATTCGTATTCATAATCGTCGCAATCGTCGTATTGGTCACCGAATTCCAACGCGGCTGCTCTTCGAATTTGTTTTTTTTGGCCTGAGCGCGTGGTCCGTCTGTCTATGCACACGATAACTTGAGTAAAAAATTAGATAGCTTTTCCTTTGCACCAAGGAAGGATGGTATTGACAATGGGCGAAATCGGACAATAACGCCTGCCTCCCATGTCAAGCTCCAGTCTTTCCTTAATCCTCTCAAAGGTTTCCTCGGTCCCCAGGTATTCTCCATTTCGACCTGTGTGGAACTCACTGAGGACGTCTGGAACTCTTACCATTGGAACAATCACTGGATGCCGGATGCAGATATCAACTTTAAAGTATCCTATAGCGTCCAGTGTATCTTTGTAACTTTGACAAAAGCCTCGGTTTACAATGTATTCGCGTGCCTTAATTCACTAAAAATATACAAATTTTATATCACTAAATTACATTCAAAAAGTGCTGAGTTCAGTGTTTTTCCAATCTTTGAAGTAAATTATGCGTTTACTATCTACTATATGCTGCAAACTTTTCAGCGAAGTTAGCCGATAGCCAGCAGCATCCGCCATAGATAATTCGCAGTCTACGATAACATTATGAAATCTGCAATACGCGCAAAGTTTGTGCTGCAAGAATGCGTTTTTTTTTTGTGGAAATTTACTATGCACTCTTGAGCAAATTTCAACTAATAACATAAGCCCAACTGCCGTACTTCGTACTTATGTATGTACCAACACATGCACGCCGAGCAGCCAGCTGTCCGTGTGTATGCGCTTTGCACATTAAAAGTCATGCTTCATCAACCGCTGCACAAATGTGTTGCAATGCACTCAAAAACTAAAAAAAATAAAATAAAAAAATTCACAAGAACAAAGTAAGCAAGCACATATCACGTGCAAAGCTAAATTAAGGATAATGCGAGTAGTGCTAATGCCACCACTAGCAGAACTTGTCACCTCCATGCTATCTATCCACACCCTGCAAAAAGTGGGACTAGGTTAAATACTAGTACAGGACCACGCTACCTAGTAACCAACAGTAGTAACCAAAATGGTCCAAATATATGGAGAAAATATGGTTACATTAACATTGCGATGTCATTGGACCTGACCACCTTTGGTCCAACGCTGCATAACATGGGACCACTTCTGGTCCACCACTGCATAACATGGGACAACCTAGACAACTACTCCTTTTGGACCATGGCACATTCGGCAACCGAGTCATATTTCCGATCGGCCACGAAGAGGTGGTGTTCAACACATATATAAGTTTTTTACGTTTGAAGTGGTCCAGGTCAGCATAACAAGTTACTAGTATGGAACCTGGTACTTTTGCACATACTTTAAAACCATGCCCCAGTGGACCACCTAGTCCTCAAATTTTTGCAGGGCAGTAATAAGAAGGCCAAAGCGCCACTGGGCGATTCCATTTGGTCACATATGTACGTATGTTTGTTCATGTATGTATGTACGTAGGTATGTACTTTTTGTTGGTATGCAACGTGTGAAGGTCAAAAGTTTTTCGTTAAAAAACTAAAAGTTTTCATTCGACTGCAAATAAATGTTGCATGAACTTTGGTTAGATATAAAGTGTAAAGTAAAATATGCGTGGAGTTGAGTGTTGTTGAAGGAAACTTTCCGGCAAACGATATTGATCTTTTCTTATTATGAAGTCCAAAATATGCTTGAAGAAAAAAACAGAATAATCCTTTGGGTCTTTCCAGCTGCCTCAATCACCTAGGAGCACATTTGCTTGGCTGACTAATGTTGCAAAACTAGCAACAATAATTACTTTCGTATCGGAATGGAAGAAGGAATTTAGATATTCTTAGCCACATAAAAATTTATTTACATTTTATGCTGAAGCATCTTTTCTATCTCGAAAAACGGTCCTTACCGCTGAAAGTCTAAGATATCAGGCTCAAAAAATGCCTTACCAGATGTAGATGCCTTTAAGCTTACTAAGTCTAGACTTAGCTTGACTTAGCTAGACTAACTAAACTTTTAACAATCTTCTTCGGAATCGAGCAATCAAGCAGGATGTGAATGAAACGTATCCCAGTGCCCGACATGGCTTAAGCTTTAGGGTATTTAACCTCTCTCACAAGAGGACCGTTGAAGAATCGCAACCTTCGCGAGGTCACGCTGTTTTCTCCAGACACTGTGGATCTAGACCCGTGGGTGTCATATATTAACGGGCCTTCCCGCATCCCTGTCCGCCTCCGTGAGTAACAGTGGGCGAGGCTTTGCTGTGGCCGGCCATACTTTCCCCTTACCTTTTTACCGCCGCGTTGGATTTGGCTCAGTATGCGGCCAATGAACCAGATGTAATGGAAATTACCAAAAAAGCTCCGGCCCCTGAGGGCAGCTCAAATGCAGGGTTTCTAGCACTCGGCAACCCTGCGTGGGCAATATGAGTACCGACCACATACTCCTTGCGAGTTCACAGTTGGTCGAGCGCAACCCACGTCCCAATTGTTCAAGCGAATCGGGGATGATCCGGTTTCCAAGAATTTTAAGGATGTGATAAAGGTAACGAACAAAGGAAAGGAATAAGCCACCAAAAGGCAGCGATCGACAGACAATGCCGACGGCGCAACAAATATGCCTAAAATTTACGGACGTAATAGCCCGCCAAACCCTTCATGGGTCCTGCAGGCCTTTTAGTGATATGGCCGAGGACTATTTGGTTCAGGCGGTGATTGGCAGGGGACACCCGGAGGGAAATCTGGCTGTCAAAAGTTGGAAGTCTGTATTTCTGGGTCTATGCCGGATTTACAAGGAGATTCTGCAGAAAAATCCTGACCCTGCTGATACCTAAACAGCCAGATGTTTCGTGAAACAAATACCGAAGAATATGGAATGACATACTGTACGATCTTTTTACCTAAATGGACATTTGTATTGGATATTTTGAAGGTATCGGCACTCAGGATTAACAATTGGCACAACTTCGCAAAGGAGAAAGGCAATTAGCGAAGTTTGTCTGTTTGTCCCGGCCTTAACCGACAAACGGTTGTAGATTCAAATAAGAAGAAGAAAGTTTCTAAAAATGTCATGGAAAGAGTGAGATACGAGCCCTGATAGAACTGATTACGGTACACAGCCCATGGGGCAGACACATCATTACCATAGCTATTACACCTACGGCCAATTGCGAATAGCTTGCCGGGAGGCTGATTTAGGAACCGAGCATTCTCTTCGGAGCTTTGGGGCCATGGTCAGTTTGGGGTGGTGCATAATTTGGGACCAATATATTGGAAAAAACAATGTGTACCGAAAACTATGGACCAAATATAGTAAAACTGCATTTTCAGTTTTTCGCTCTGAAATTTCAAAAATATAATTAACTCCAAAAATTATTTAAAAAATTCAGTGGAATTTAGAATTACAATATGGGTAGCAAATGAAAGATAAAATTCTGTAGGATTGGAAAACATCAACTTTTTTGAGGCACAAGGACGAATAGGTCTTGAGAATGTCCTTTTAAGATTTTATCTTTGAATATCCTTGAAAATTTACAATATGTATTTTTGAAAAAAATATGCGTTAAGAACCAGTACACGACGATGTACTCGAAAGTTTCGGAAAAAAAAATTTATTGAAAGTGCATTTTCAATACCTATTCGGCCTTGTGAACCAAAAAATTTGATTTTTTTTTCATATAGAACTTTTCCTTTGATTTGGTGCCCATACTGTT
>NW_023458560.1:58814521-58838728 GCF_013731165.1 Rhagoletis pomonella
TACACTAGAAAGCCTTAGGATAATGCAAAGAAGGAAAAAGACAATGAACAGAAAAGAAGATACGGACAACATTGCGGCCGCTTACATTTCTTGTTTATGATTAGAAATAAAAATGTTTATTGTTTTAGTATTGACAAAGCTACCACAAAAGATGGTACAGATGCGCTGTATTTAGGTGTTAATCAAAGTTCTTAAACATTGTGAGTTTTTTGTCCTCAAATTGTTGTTTATAATTTTTAATTCCATATATGTATATGTATGTTTGTATGCTATATTCATTAATTTTTAATTACAATGTGCCTTTGTATTTTTGGTTTGTGGCAGATTTAATAAAGCTGGATTGCCCCTGAAGATGCTAAAAATGTTTTAGCGAAACGTTGGGCCAGAAAGTGGAATAATGTAGTTTTATTCGCACTAAAAAACATAGATCAGACTAGCCTGGTAACATAATATCTAATAAATTACGAACTGATCGGACAATAAAACATATAATTTTATTTTCATTTGTTTTGACAGCTTGGGCATATGATATTGGGGCATTTTCTTTGCTAATTACTGGCTGAATGGTTTTTACCAAGTCATTACATTTTTGCAGTTCACTAGAAATTTCCTTAATGATTTCATTTTTCATATTCGTATCAGATAAAGTACACTGATTACAAAACCATTTCAAATTAATATTTTCCGTGATTATTTTAATTTCATTCCTTTTAATATTGCTACATATTAGACAGAAGTTATAGCCACACCCACCAGAGCATGTTATCATTTCATCTAATTGAAACAATTTGGCAGTACATTCTCTACATTCTACTGTTGGCATTTTGCCACTTTTTACTGTGGTAATATACCCTAAGTTAACGTATGGCAATAATATATACTAACCACAATACACAAGTTTATGGCAATTTCAATAATTTTATGATATGAGCAATTGCTACTATAACCTAAGCGTAAAACTAACTTGGCAGCACTCTGTTTCCAGCTGATCAGCTGTTTCGATTCCAAGAAGTAGTTGACGTTTGTTGATATGGAATGATGAGCAAAGGGCATCAATTGCGAATATGATGGCAAAGGACAGAGTAACAAATGAGAGAATCTGAACAGAGAAGCGCCCTCGGGTACGCAAAGCAAAACCAAAAGGGATGGAGATTAATCCGAATTGTCTTGGATTTAGCGGCTCCAAAGCTCTTTTGCGGAGGTGTCCAAAGCAGATCTGCTGCAGATTGTTCCCTGTGCCTTCCCAATACCAACAATTGCAGCTTGTCTTACTTTTGTTAACTCAACTATCGCCGCAGCAAAAACAACAATAGCAAAACAAACTATTTTATTTATGCAACTTTTTGTTCGCTTATTTGTTTTGTTTGTATGTTTATTTATGCGCCACTCACTTCAGTTGATTCAGCTTGCACTTAAATGGTACTGTTGGATATAAAATGTATAAAATACAATTCTTTTAACTATTTAAAATGAAAATATCTAGCGCGAGCGCAAACCACAATTCTGTTCCGTTTACTATCCGTTCCGCGTATTCTTGCTGAATTCCGCTTATTTAGATATTGTATTGCCATATTTTGAATATTATAACTGAACGGCGGTGTTGCTATAATGTAAGATAATACTAATAAATGAAATAAAAACACTACTGCGAAAGGATGGTCAAACTTAAAAATTAGCTAACAAAGTTACATACATTCAAATATTTAGTAAACAAAAGTAGAAAAGTCATCGAGTGAGAGTCGATTCAAGTCAACCTGAGGTGACTGAAGTCGATTCCAAAAAGTTTAGTGTTTTCAGCGAAAATTCAATTTATGACTAAAAAGTCACAGAGTCGACTTTTCCATCCCCATTGGCTTCAGGAACGGGAGATCCACAATGGAAGCGGCCATGCTAATTAAACAGCTGGCTGCAGATATGATCAGCGAGAAGCGAAAAGAAGTCTCAACGACCCAAAATGGCACCGGAAATCTCGAAATATTTATTAAGTCCAAGTACATATTTATATGCATGCATACGCTTAAGTAAATCCACGGACATCTCATAACCACGCTTGCCATACAAAATATATTTTAATAGTACGCTCGGTTGTGTATTTTTGTCTTGGCAAATATTTGCGCTAATTACGACAGCCAGTCAGTGGACGCGAATTTAACACCATCAGCACAACAACAACAACTTTAGTAAAATATTTATGTATCATAGTCGTACCTAATTGAACTTGTTTTGATGGTTAAATCACAAAACTTTGAAAATAATATTTATTTCACACTATTGGCAATAAATCTCAATTTATGGTGCGAGTTGTGCGACTCTTTATGCTGTAGGCAGTGTTGTTGCAGTCTTTGATATCTGCAGCGCTGTCTTGTTATGTTTGCAAGTAGCAAAACGAGCTTAAAATAAATAAAAATCCACACTTGACGCTGCATCAGCAGCAACAAGATTGATGGATGCGGAGTACAAGGCGTCGGGTGATTCTTTGCCGTACGCAAGTTGCAGCAACATTCTTTTTTTTAATGCAGCATAGATTTTTAATAGTACTAAAGTAGAGAGGTTATTTTTGAACTGACTCGCAAGTTAATACTTAACTTGTGAGTTTTTATTGGATCGAGTACTGAACGATCGCTGTTCTCAATTTCACAGGTCTGATAGAACGAATTTTTTGCTTCTACAGGTTTTTATATTCAATCCCGGGTTCTTTAAGTTCTGATCCTTTTTGATACGCCTTTGGCTAATAAGAGCGCTAGGAAAAGTGAGTGAGTGTGAAGTCCGAGACAGTGAGTGCGTGGGAATGGTCCAAATAGTTGAATTCTCTTTGGGTCTGGCACGAAAGTACTTCGCGATTTCCATTAATAGTTTGATTGCTGGTATTTAATCTCAATTTGATCTTTAAGAGACTATGATATCCCTATTAACTACTTCAAGTAACAAGCCATGGTTCGTACCAGACCTTTGCGTGCCTGAGGTCTTAAGAGATAAACGGCCTAAAATATATCTGCTGTTTGTTTAGCCAAGCCTTCCCCTTAAATCATAGACAGCAGAATTGGCGATACATTCAATGCTGAGAAAATTATTGGGTGGCTAAACTACATTTGGTACTTTACAGAAGTATGTATAATAAAAAATTAATAAGACATACGTTCTCGAGATTTATAGAAAATAAAGTTGTAGTGTCACTCCGAATGCGACGGCTCGATCTCCCAGGATCTTCATAACCAACCACTACTATACTCGTATGAGGAGGACCGCAATTGGGTGGACTCCCTTCGCTGAGTCAGCTCAGTTTAGGATCAAATGATCCTGAAAACCAGATGTAGCCGAAAGAGAAAAGGTGCCTCAAAGTTTCGCCAAAACCGCCACTGATGGACGATGAGAAATCCCCGACATCGGCAGCTGCTATTGTCTCCGGTGGTTTACCGGTCGCACGCAATCTAAAGAGACCATTGTCGGATGACAAGCAGATCGTAGCGCAGCCTCAGCAGAATCAGGTGAAAGCAACATCAACCTTATGCTCGGCGCCGGAACTCCGAGTGGCAATCATAGATTCCGGTCTATGTGGGGAGAAAAATTTCAAGCGACACATGGTTGCTCCTGGATGAAAAAATTATGAGGGCACCACTTGAGATCCACTAGCGTACCAATAACATTGACATTGGTACGTCTGATGGAGCCGGGTATGGTAACAAGGAGCCGTTAGACTTCCTAAGGAACTGCGTCCACAACTTTGGGTCAACGCACGTCTTGAGGTTGTCCAGGTTTCCTTTAGATTTAAGAAATCTATATACATATGGGTGTTTCCATACAGCCGTACGCGACATTCGTCGCTTATAGAGTAACGTAAATCTATCAAAAATAGAAGTTACAGAAAAAAAAGATTACGGTTAGGTTGCAACCAAAGGGTACTACGTTTGAGAAAAAAATAAGCAGCCTCGAAACTTTGGTGTGGAAAATATCCGTTCAAAACCAGGTGATAACGTACGCGACAAAAAAAGAAGTGGTTTTAAGGCACATATACATATATGCGAAAGTCTGCGGATCATGAGAGTTTTTCTTTTCTTTAAAAATTCCTAAACTAAGCTAAATAATGTACCTTTACAATCCTTCCATTTTTTGATAGAAATTATCTCTGGTTAGTTTTTATTAAAAAAAAATATAATAACGTACGCGACATAACGTACGCGACAGATTTTTCTCCCATACAATATTTTTACTAGTAACACATACTAAATTAAATTTTTTCAGTTCTTCTCTCCACTGCTTCGCGTTTTCAAAACCTTTTTCCGCCATCTGAATACGAAATTTAAAGTTAGAAAGCCGTTTGAATTCATTTGCTTGCATTTTCGGTTTACATTTTCATGGAAACACGCATATATGCGAAAGTCTGCGAATCATGGGAGTTTTTCTTTTCTTTAAAAATTCCTAAACTAAGCTAAATAATGTACCTTTACAATCCTTTCATATTTTAAGAGAAATTATCTCTGGCTAGTTTTATATTACAAAAAAACAATAAAGTACGCGACATAACGTACGCGACAATTTTTCTCGTAAGTAATAAAATGTATTTATTGAGAACTCTTCTCGCCACCGTTTCATTGTTTTACAACTATTCTAAATAATTTAAATGGAAAACTTGCAATTAACATTGGTTTTGCTGTATTTGATTGAAATTTGCGTACTTACAATAACGTATGCGACAAACTTTAAAGGGTAATAAAATATATTTTTACTTCGGTTTGAAAGAAAATTTTACTGTATATCTTTAGCTGGAAGAATTCTCGCTTAAGAATTGTAATCTGCATTACCTGCGACTGCCAATATACAAATGACATAGACCAACAATGTTTTTGCATAACGTACGCGACATTAGAATACTATCAGAAGCAAATCAAAAAATTACCGTTATTCGAGCTCTAACTTCTCCTTTTTCTCACTCTAACTTTTCTCTTTTTATAGTTAGTTGTTATTGCAAATTTGATTTTATTGTTTGAAATCTCTTAATTTAGTTAATAGGAAAGAGAAAATAGTTCATTTCATTAGCAGCGTTGCCATTTTAGCCGTTTTCCGGCTAGATTTAGCCGGTTTTGATAGCAACTAGCCGGAGAAAATTCGATCTAGCCGGCAGCCGATTTGTTAGCCGGTTTGTAAAAAAAAGTTAGCCGTTTTTAGCCGATTTTACTATTTGCCTAATTTTCAGGTGCAAAAAGTAAACAAGTTGTTCGAAAGCAATAATGCAGACCCAATGAAGATTTTTAATGAACTCAATGTTTTACTTTCGCATCTATGCTCCCTAGTGGTTATTAGCGCGGACACATTTGATCCTATATGCTCCCCGTTGGAACCATACCTTGCTCCATTTCCTCAGTTTTATCATAGTTTTGAAGAGTATTTAAAAACAAAAGTAAGCACAAACGCTTTTGACCACGAAGCCGAGAAAATATTTCGAGAAAATGGTCGCTATTTTATTATCAGTTTAGTAAAGGAATTACGCCAACGCCTCCCTACAAATATTGCCACACCAAAAAAAATTTACTTTTTTCGGTTGGAAATGCATTAAGAGTAAATAAACCAAAAGTATTTGTTCAACTACAGCAACAAAAACACAAATATAATGCCGACGAAATAACATCCATAGAGATGCAATGGCAACGGTTAACGTTACATACCTGGAGTAATTTAGACTCAACTGTAAAATTTTGGGCCGAAGTTTGCTGACCTTTCCAACCTAGTTTTTAGTTTTCTTGTTTTGCCTATAAGTAATGCAGAAGTAGAGCGAATATTTAGTTCAATGAATATAATAAAAACTAAGCAAAGAAATCCATTGTGCGTTAAAACGTTAAACGCTATTTTATATATAAGATACGGTTTAAAACGTGAAGAAAAATGCTGCCATAATTTTACTGTAGATGACGATCTCTTAAAATTCAGGTGATATATACAATAGTGATTCATTTGATGATGAGGAATATACACTCGATATAAATTAATGGTGTTAACTAGTCTTTCGTTTCTTGCGATTTATTTAAATAAAGCATGTGAATTTTCACTAAAACATTTTAGCCGTTTTTTGCCAGAGTCTATGTGAAATTTCACTAAAACATTTTAGCCGTTTTTAGCCGCTTTTTTTTGCCAATCTAGCCGGTCGGCCCAAAAAGTTCTGGCAACACTGTTCATTAGAGAAAACTGAGTCGAAGAGACATTCAGTTTTACTCTTCCATTTTTGAGTTTTAAAATTCCAATAAGCTGAAATACTTCTATAACATAAAAATTCGAGTATTTTTCTCTTATTAATTCGTCTTAAGAACCCTTTTCAGTTGTTTTTATTTTTTCTGCCCTGGTTGATATTTTCATGGAAACACCCATATGTATATTAAGAAAAAAAATCCTAGAAGGTTGCCACCACGGATGCCGTTTGGATCTAAATAGATCCAATTGGATACATTTATAGACGAATTTTTGCGGGATACTTATTTTTTCCTATCAGTATAAATGTGGATACTTTTTTAAATCGGCCAAAATTTTATATTTTCTATAAAGTTTTTTTTTCGTTCAAAAATAGATTTTCATTAATGACGTTTTCTAAATGTTATAAAAATCGCTATTTAAGCGTGAAACTAGAGCGTTTTATTTTTTGTGAATGAAGCAATGAACATATGAAGAGATCTCACCAAAGCAGTGTAATAAGAGCTTTAACAGACGGCAGCGTTGATCCGGATCAACTCGGGAATTAACTGCAGTTAATCCGGATTAAGTCCCAATTAATCCCGATCAACTCGGGAATTAACTGCAGTTGATCCGGATTAAGTCCCAAATAATCCCGATCAACGCTGCCGTCTGTTTAAGCTTTTAGGCGCAATTGTTTAGTTAGCTAAAAAAAATGCTTTAAGCAAGATCTTAATATAATAATAATAATAATGGATTGGCGCTTACACATACGTTAGTGTTTGGCCGAGCTTCTCCTCCGATTTGTGGCGTGCGCCTTGATGTGTCACACAAAGATCTTAATATACACTCTAAAAATTTTTTGTTTAAATTTACGCATATTAAGATAGGTAACCAGTTTCCTCTCCTAATGCGTGTAAATTTACACACCGTGTTATATTAAACTTTAGATGTGTATTTGACATGTTTAAATTTAAACATCAAATGTTTATGGTCTAAACATCAAATGTCTAAATTCTAAACATTTAATGTGTAAAATTTTAAGTGCAATTTTAAACATTCTGTGTTCACAAGAAATGTGTAAACTTAGGCATTTGATGTTTTAAGCGAAAACAATGAATGTGTAAACCCCCACCAAATTACCCTTTTGGTGTTTAATTTTATACCTACACATATATATATAAATTAAATATATCTCTTTCATATCACATATCTTCATTTGTTAATATAAAAAGAAAGAAGATCTCAATGTAGTTTAAAATACACTGTTTAAAAAACTAAATTTGATTTATTTAAGGAAATTTTTATGAATTTGACTGAAAAGACTTTTAATACACTCTATTTTTTTTTTGTTTATTTGCGCATATTAAGAAAGGTAACCATTTTCCTCTTTTAATGTGTGCAAATTTGCACACCGTGTAATAAAATTAAACACTGCCTGTTTACTTTAACATACCAAATTTGTCGCAGAGAGCAAAATAATACATAAAATGTTTAAAATAGAGTAAGTGTAAGCCCCTAATGTTTATTATTTGTAGGAAATATATTTTTAGTTTAAAAATTTTTACAACTTTAAACATTTCATGTGTTTATTTATGTATATATTTTAAAGTTTTCAAGATCAAAGTCGAACCCTGAACATCTTATACGTATGTATATTTATACAGATTCCTGTTGAAAAATAGATATTTTTCAGTAGTAGTTTTGCACACACTTTTCATAGTGTACAGGTACAAATGTAACATATTAATTACTATTTTTTATACTTACTTTGCAAAATACTTATGTATAAAAGATGTAATTTATAAACTGAAATTACAAATATTTGATTTTATGAAATATAAAAATATATATACACGTATTCCAAGTCCTTAGGATGGGTTAAATTATGTATTTTTCTTCAAAATGTTTGGTTTTCTTACAAATTATGAGATGGATACGTAAAAAAAGAAAATTGGATACATTTGGATACATTTTTGACTTGGTCGGTGATACATTTTCTTGGGACGGCGCGGCAACACTGGTTGCCACCTATTTAAAAAAATAATACATTGAATTTTATTAGTAAGCTAAATGAAGAAGATATTGCAATATGTGTGGCCAACGAATGAGGCTTAGGTTAGGCTTAGGTTAGGATTGATGTGGCAGTCGGTTCAAGTTACCAACTCACTTACACTTGGAAGTGTAGAATCGGTTTTATTTCTACGCATGATAATTCCGTTCGAGAGGTAAAGAAGGGCCTACCTATACAGCCTGCTCTCCTCTTGGCCAAAGCTGGGCACCTACAGAAGAAGTGCTCTACGGTTTCTTCCTCTTCCTCATCTCTGCAACTTCTGCAATATTCGTGGGAGAATATTCCTAGTCTTGAAGAGTGCCTGCCAAATAGCCAATGACCGGTTACACAAGCCGCGACTTTCGCAATAAATATCCTCTCTTGGGAGGCTGAGCAACTCTTTCGTCTTTTTCTTGTCTATTTGAATGAGGTTTAAAAAAGCTTTATTTCGAAAATATTTTGAAGAGAGTTGCCCCTGTTTAAAGGTCAAATCCAAGTTTTTCATTAGTTTTCATAAAATGATATCAAGAGATGTAAAAGAGGGTTAAACATATTTCGAAAATATTTTTAAAAGGCGTTGCCTTATCTTTTAAAGTCTACTTAAATTTAACCAATATGATCAATCAAAAAAAGTTGAAAAAGATTTTTTTTTAGAAAATATAAAAAGCTGTCAACTGTTTAAATATTTGAAATTCGACAATTAGCATTTTCTTTTAATTTGGGCTATGTAATTCATTTTCCTTTTTTTTTGCGTTCGAATTCATAACGTTGAACCGAACTTAACGCAAGCGGAGCTGCGGGCAAATGCTAGTAATACATAATATTAACTCAATAATGTATAAAAATAAATTGATCTACATAAATACGTAATAAAAAACTATTTAAGAAGAGGAAATCGATTTTTGTTTTAATTATTTTTTTGGAGATTCCAAAAAAAACAATGTCTTTATTTGGACACATCTTTTGTAATCAAAAGCAACCTTAGGGATTTTTTGTGAAAGAGCTAAACTTAAACTTTAAAGCTAACGTTGATGTTCTTCTACTTTGCAAAGGTAGGCTATTAGTTTTTATTGTTGTTCTTTTACATATATGTATATCTTTGTATTCATTGCAGCTTTTGCTGCTTTAGCTGTTGTTGACTGCAACGCCAACTGAATTTGTAACCGGCAAAATCGTGACTAATTACAGAAATTAAAACGCTGTAATTTAATTATGTATCGGCGATTTGTTATCGTTGCAGCAACAGCAGCAGCAGCAGCAGCAGCGGCAACAGCCAGTCGCGTCAGTGGCGACTATTCAGCCATTCTGCCCGTGAGATGCAGCCAAATGCAACAACTAAGGTCGTCAATGGACAAAAGCAATAAAAGTCAACAGTAAGAAAGAAGAGCAACGAAATGAATGGAAGATTAAAAAGCAGGAGAAAAGTTGTAAAGTAAACTAGAAATTAAAATAAGAGATAAGTGGATGTGGCGTTGTTTTGCTCAAGAAATCTATGCATTGCTGAAGATTTATTATTTTTAATGTTTGTATATTTTCCTCATCTACACATATTTATAAAGCATTAAATATATTTGTTTTATTTTTAGAAACTCTTAAGTCACCCGTCAAACTATAAGCTAAATCTTCAATCAATATCCTGACTGACACACAAGTGAATTAATCAAAATAAAAATATGTATGTAAATTAGGGTGCATCACCAAAAAAAAAAAGTTACGGTTTTCCCACCGGAATTATAAAATCTATTATATTTTAAGATTACCGCAAAATATTAAGGAAAGGTTTTAAGATTTACGAGCGCTGAACCGAATTGAAAATACTTCCAAAAATTTTATTATTTTTATTCGGTTGATAAAAATTTTTAAACATTTTTAGGAAAAAAATTTAAAACTACATATTTTTATTTATAAAAAAAATAGATTTTGGAGATATTTTAAAATAGGTGCAGCTCACGTAAATCTTAATATTTTCCCAAATATTTTGTTGTAAGTCCTAAAATATAGGTAGTATGTATATTTATATTTCCGATGGGAAAACAGTATCGCTATATACATATATATATTTTTTTTTATGGGGAGTCATCCACCCTAATGTACGTTTGTGCATATATTGTCACCTTGTCTGTCTTGTAATATGTAGGACCTATGATGAGAAAATAATGTTGTAAAAGTAGGTTTGATTATTTTAAGAAATTCCTCCATATTTAATGCACTACTTACACTTACCTGAGTTATGTACAAATTTAAGATATTTAATTTTTATGTATTTTGTTGTAGTATGAACCATATATATATATTGTTTAAATTAGCGAAAAGAAATTAAAATCAAAAATAAAAATCATAGATTGCGAAAAATTCTCCGGATGTATACTTTTTTGGTTGAATGTACACAGGTGTTGCCGAAAACTTTCAAGCGGCGACCCCTAGGTTCTGCAAAATTTGTTCCCCCCGATACTGCCTTGCAAAAAATATTTTAGACGCATCTTTTTTCACAATTTATTTATTTTTCTAAAAATCTCTTTATTTCAAAATTGGTCATTAAAAAGTTCTTTTTTTTATATGCCATCAGACATTAATGCATTTCATATACCTATGTACTAAAGCAATCATATAAATATAAAATT
Organism: Rhagoletis pomonella; assembly: GCF_013731165.1. Lineage (NCBI taxonomy): Eukaryota > Metazoa > Arthropoda > Insecta > Diptera > Tephritidae > Rhagoletis > Rhagoletis pomonella. Next base: position 58,825,352 of record NW_023458560.1, read on the forward strand.
CCTTTAATATTACGCCTTTCTTGCTCCAAACTTATTTCAAAATTGGCAGTATAAAAGTAAAACAAAAAAGCACAAAAAAAAAGTTTCGTTATTTACAAACATACATATCCTCCTGTAGCAATTATTCTGACCTCCCAAAAAGCTTAAAAGCCAACAAGAATTTAATGCGAAAATTGCACAACACCAACAAAAGCAAACGGCCCAATGTACAGCAAAATGAAAATCATTTAACAACAAAGCCGCAAGGAAAAAAATTCGCAAAAAAATCTATGCGTCAAAGAACGCCAAAATCAAAGTTCAACAAAAATACATAATTGCATATTTCGTCAGCAATTTCAGGTCAATTCACCCGGACAGCCAGTGGACTTTGTAAAGTCATAGAAGTGTTTGGGAATAGCAAAGAATGGGAATAATGTTTTGCAGCAGGCCGAATTGGTAGGTGGTGGCTCAAGCGGTACATACAGGAACAGGAAGGAAAATCATCAAGCCGCAATGCCAAACAGACAGTGAGACAGACAGCCGACAAATTTACCGTTGCAGCAATTGGGTTTATAACTTCAAATTTTCAAATTATCAAGCCGTGAACCCCCCAAGCGAGAATGGTTAAATGTTCACGAAATTCATAGGAGTGTAATGTTAATGTTGCTATTGTTGTAGGTGGATGTGTGTGTATGGGTGCGAGAAGAGAGACCGACCATGTAGGAAATATATCGGATAGAAGCTAATTAATATTTTCGGCCCGATTCTGTGCAATTGATAAATTAAGAATTTGTATAATTTGTAAATTTTTTATTATTTATCAAGAATTTGGATTCTAGCGCAGTAATCAAAAGCTTTTTTCATGATAAATTGGGCCATATGAATAAAAAATAAGAAATTGCTTTTTCTTAAATATCAGATATTTTACTCAATTTATTCAAACAAAATTGAAGTAAACGGTATGAAATTTTAAGAAAAAGCAATTGCTTAGTTTTTATTCATACGGCCCATTATTAAGATTCAAAATGCTATTGACAAGCGTTTACAAATCGAAATTTCGTATGAAAATTATAAATTTTGTATATTGTCATCTGAAATGCAAAAAGACGTAACAACTTCGTAAATGAAATGGAAAATGATCTTCTTTTGGCAGTTAGTTTTTCAAAAACCGTCAGTTGGCGGACAATATAGTCGGGGTTTTGGACATATTTTAAATCATCCCATTGCACTTTTCAAGCATTCTTTTGGCTAATTTCCAAGCCTTTCCCCTGCAAAAATCGTTGGACCATGTGGTCTATTTGTGGTATTTTGGAGTACTTACAAAAATGCTCCTCTGTCATGCTGGAGCGGACCAACTCGTGTCTCTGCGCCATTTTATTGTTACCCCGATCACTGCTCGTGTTTTAACGAAATGTGATTGAAGTTGAGCATTTGAAAGCACATTTTCATGTCTGGCTGTAGCTGAACGTGTAGAGATGCTCGCTGTTAGTTGTTAGCTCCCAGCATGTTCGGGTTCAAATACCGAAAGAGGCAACACGTAATTTTTTATTTTTGTTTTTGGTTTTTATTAATTGCGAAAAAGCATCTGTGAAATGAAGAACAAAAGCGTGTACAAACGAAAAAGCAAATCAACAACGTCATTGTTAATATGTTGGAGTAGTTTTGTGCTACTCTGATGTAATGCAGAGATGGAGTATATGGTCCTGCCCTAGGACATCGCAATGTTAATTGGACCATATTTTTTATATGAATTGTGGTTAATTTTGGAGTACTCCGTGGCCCTTAGGGAGAACTCTTTACATGCATGCATGGAGTAGTCGCGATTTTTGCAGGGTCCTGGACGACACACAGAGCAAACGAGGACTTGGAAATAATGATTGCTTGAAGCAGCGTTTTATAGACGCTTACAGGCGCTGTGTGTCGCCTTTTAACCCATGTTGAAAGAGGTAAATATTCATCGCACGAAAATTTCCATTCTTTACAAAGTTTCAAATCTTCGAATGGAACTGTCAAATTCATCTGGCGATGCTTAGTACTACAGACCTCGAAAACAATAAAAATATCAATCTATTTGCAACTTAAATGGCTTTTTTACCAAAATTGTAAAATATTTTTCATACAAATTTTCATTGAGAGTACTTTAGTTAGGTAACTAAACATTTCCAGCAGGGTTGTTTCAACCATAAATATACTTGGTATTATTTGAATTTGAATGAGCTACGTACTCTTCATACATTCGCAATGTGCATACATAGATAGCACCATGAATATGCATAGATCATATGTATCTATATATGTACATATGTATGTTTGCATGGAGTTTGTGTGGGTACAAGCATTTTCTAAAATTTGCGAACAACAACCAACTGCAAAAGCCTTCATTCACATGATAGAGCATGTAATTTGCACGCCACCAACCCAACAACCGCTGCTACACACACGCTATTAAATATGTAAATATGTATGTAGCTGGAAGTGGCTGCTCCCCCTCAATGCAATGCCAACTTCAATGAATAGCCCAGCAATTTTAGTGAAATTTTACAAATCGGCAATTATCATACATACATATGTACATACATGCATGTTTGTATGTACATATTTGGTAGAGATTAATTCTAAGCAGCAGAAAAATGAACAAAGAAAAAATTTTTTGCTAACGCTAAAAAATTTTTGCGCGCAAAAATACGAAAATAAATTGGAGCGAGTAATTTTCGTTTGGCCAAAAAAATATAACGGCTGAACTGTTTGATTTAGCATAAGCGGTAGAATATTATGCGCCAGTGTGATTAAATGGTCAATTGTTACCCGGCATTCGCCGTTATTTTTTGTTTTTATTTCTGTACCATTTATTTTTCTTTCCTACTTTTGTGATTTTAAGTATTGTTGATGGTTTTCTCCTTTTTAATTTTTTTACCGTTTATATATTGCTTTTCCTGGTTTTAGAAAGTACTCCTCGGAATTGCATCGAAAACAAACAAAATACCGCCCGACAAACAGTGCCACAACCATTCGGTGTTGCAATTACATAATTTTTCGAGTGAGCTATGTTGGGCCCGCAGTTAATATGCATTTGCGAAATGCGTGCAACGGGTGGCAAGTAATTGCATCCGCAGGAGTAAAGTAATTGAAGCAAAAACGATTTTCTGTCATTATAATTGCATTGGTATTGATATCTTGAGTCAAAAAGCTAGGCTGGTGAAAGTCCTTAAAAACCCATCCAAGCTGGATGGTTCCTTCGCAGAAACAAGGATTGAAATTCTTTCAGTTCCTGTGGTGGTTCCACATTTCCCACCCTCGATAGGAGAGGCTTTGCAACCATAAGGAGCTACTTTGGGTGTACCTGGTCCACCCCAGGCTAGACGGACCTCGCTTTACGCTCGGGGATATCGTTTCAAGGGTGAGAAATAAGTGCACGCGAAAAGGATCTGAGATAGGATTCCGGGAAGACGTTCAAGGCATACAATCTAAAGTAATTAGCAACTGCAAACAAAATAAAATAGGAAATTCTGAAACTCACAGCTATAACCCAGCAAAAAACACGATTACCACAGGAACGAAAGTAGAAACGAGCTAGGCGATGGGAATCGCTTACCCTTTCGTTTCAAGAAGGCCTTATTTTAACATGGGCATGTCATTGGAGGTAAGCCCTTACCCGCAGCATTACCTTCACACGAAGGGAGAACGCATGGATAAACAGAATCCAGAGAAGCGAACAAAGAATGCCTTACAGAGAAACTAATGTAGAGTGCCTAGATAAGTACATACTTATTTATATTAAATTTAAATCAGAAACTGTCTTAAAAGATTAAAATTAATTAAAATTTTTATAAATCAGCTTTTATACAAACATATGAATGTATGTATTTAGGTATTTAGATTTTCTTAAAAATCGGTATGTACATACATTCATTATTAATTAAGCTTAAAATTGTACTTCCTCACTCTTGTACTTCACTTCATCGACTGACTTCAATATCGCTGCAAATTGAACAAAGCAAAACATGATTTTTATGCGAGACAAATTTCCACAGAAAGTAACGGTAGAAAAAGAACTTTTGGATATTCATTCTATTTTTCAGCTGACTACGATGCAGCATTCTACTTTGCATTCCCGGAAACGAAGCAAAGAAGCGAAACAAATAAAATATTGTAGGACATTATACTTTGCATTCCCTGAAATGAAGCAAAGAAGCGAAACAAATAAAATGTTGGAGGACATTCTACTTTGCATTCCCTGAAATGAAGTAAAGAAGCGAAACAAATAAAATATTGTAGGACATTATACTTTGCTTTCCCGGAAATGAAGCAAAGAAACGAATTAAAAAGGAAATATTATAGGAGATTCTACTTTGCATTCCCCGAAATGAAACAAAGAAGCGAAATAAATAAAATATTGTAGGACATTCTACTTTGCAATACTAGCAATGCATAAAAGAAGCGAAAAAATTCGAAGGCATTATAACGCTATGCCTTCTAGAACACGTTACCACTAAAAGCGATTACCCATTTTTTGCTGGGAAAGGACAACAAAATACTAAGAAAAGGAACAAAAGGAACACCCTCAAAGAAGTTTGAAATACACTTTCGAAAACTTAAAAGTAATTTTATTTAATTAATTCTGAAAACTTGCAGCCAATTTCATGAATGCAATTTAAGTGAAAACTTAATCAAATTTTTTTAATTTTATATGGAAATTGATAAAAAATAAAAAATCATTTTCCATTTAAATTGCTGGTGAATCCAGCTGTTTATAAACTAAAGTTTTGAACAAAAATTAAAACAATAAAAGTATTGAAACTATAGTTACAATAAACTTTTTAAAATCTCTTGAAATCAAAAATATAGCTGTCAAATAAAAAAAAGTTACCACAACCCACACATATTTTAAAAACAAAAACAACAACACCAAAAATGCTTAAAACCACGAAACTATAAGAACTTTAAGATATACGTTATATTTTGAAGTGAAAAAAATTACACACAAATGTTTCCTTGAAGTGCGAAAAAATAGAAAAATTTCGTTAATTCAATTTAAGGAAAAATAAAGAACATAAATATTTGTAAACATTTTTATTAGTAAAACTGCTGGTGAAAAAAATACATAAAACATAAACAGAGAGTTGTTTCGCGCAAAAAAAATATTTGTGTTGATTTCGGGTAACGTAGAAGTCACACAATTTTAATTTTTTTAAATATTCACATCAAAAAATGGATTAAAATTTAAATTTTTTAAAGTATCGCGAAAGAAATTTACGTTTAGCTAAAAAACCACAAGCAGTGATTTAAAAAAAAAGATTTAGAGCTTCTCAAAACTAATAAAAAAAAACTTCTAAATTTTTGCCATCGAAAAACGAAAGAAAAAATCTAAAATTATTTTAATAAAAATGAATTGAAGTGAACTGGGCAGGATTCTTGCGAATGCGAAAAAGAAAAAAATTAAATACTTAAACAAAACTATGTTTAACCGAAAACGCTTACGCAGCATGCTTCGCCGGCAGAAAAGAATTAATAAACCAAAAATTTACAAGTAAAAAGAAAAATATTTTTTTATAAAAAAAAAGTTGTGCAAAAAAATTTATTTACGATAAAGTATTTTGAAAAAATGTTATTGTTTTGCTTAAAATTGAGAGTACATATTTCATATGCGCCTAATAATAGACAATAGGGAAACTTTTGAAGGTAAACTAATACATTTCCCGAATCTATTGGCGCTGTAGAGAATCAAAATCGAACCGAAACATTGTTATTTATTAACGTGAACAATTTTTGAAATTAAATTTTACATAAGTCGATTTTAGGGTTTAGTAATGTTATGTGCGAATTTTCAGACATTAGGCCCAATAGTTGTGGAAAATAGGCCAGATTTTTGGTAAATATGTATTTCAGGTGCGCGATTTGATGAAAATTAAAAATCGCATTGAGCAACCCCAAACGATCACGATTTCTCTAAAATTTTCAGCCACATCGTTTTTCTTGATGCTTTCAAAGATTTTGATGCTTCGCACATAAATTTCCGAAAATCGGTGTTTTCTTTTAGTTTTTTTTTTTGCAATACACACATGCATAATATCGCGCTCACTTTGGCAACTACTCGATGAACGAAACACACGGAGTTTTCAGAGGCTCTCAAAGGCCGAGTAGGAGCACCTTAAATTGCGGCACCATTTTTTCGAGGACTTAGTTTGCTTAAGAAAATTTCATTAAAGGGTCTGTTAGGATTCAACAGAAAATCAAGTAGACTTATGACATGTACAGACAGATTTTAAGACTCCTCCACTTATCTTCACAATGGCGCTGGTCAGTCTCCCAACCCATATTCGCGCGCTCAAGCTTACATTTATGAAATAGTCAATTCCCTACTATGAGCGAAGAAATTTTGCAGAGCAATGCTCTTGTCAATGTTCAGTGGCTGCTGAAGTCCATACTATTCGATGTACATACATATGAATGTACTGTTGATATATATATATATGACAAAATTGCAGCATTAAAAACAGCAAAAAAGTCAAGAAAAATAGCAAACATACGAATGTATCCACATTTTATTTTCTTTTTTTTTGGTACTGAAACTCGTATGTAAGCATGACTGCTTTCCATAGTAATCATAGCTGTAGAAATGAACACAGCAAAGGTGCATGAAAACGCGCTGACTTGACATGAAAATGTGAATATGTCCATCGACTGAGCTGAGCGACGGAACGATCGTGATTATCATTTCAAGCAACCGTACATATACAACTAACGAAATCTACAGCAAATCATGAACATCAGCTTCGTCATCGCCGTCACCGTCACCGTCACCGTCACCGTCACCGTCACCGTCACCGTCACCGTCACCGTCACCGTCACCGTCACCGTCACCATCGCCAACGCTCGCCATTGCCATCAACATCATTATTGTTTGCGACCACCATACACTCCATCTACATACCTGGCATCCAAGCAGCGTACCACCCACCCATTGGAGAGCCACACCAAGCAATGATTGCTGCCACCACCACCACTTTTCATTTATAATCATTCGCCATACCACTTACACTCGTTCGGCCATTCCTTCCTTTGCTGACTTTTGGATTTGCCGTTGGCGGGGCTGAGTATGACTGATCCGCTAGTCGGCTGGCCGGTTAGTGGCTACGTCCAGGGTTGCCACTTTGGTAAATTATTACCAAAATTGGTAGAAATAATTTGGGTTGGTAAAAAGGTAAATTTGTTTTCATTTTGGTAGATTTTTGTTAAAGTAATTTGTGTGAACTTCAAAACTATGCATTCTGCCTTATCCTGAGTTTCGCTCGAATAAAAATTCCCCCGAAAATTTTTCATCCGCCCATAGTAAATACATGGAAACCAAAAGTGAAAGTGAACCGGTTCGGGGAAAATGAAACTCTAAAACTCTTTCTAAAAGTGCAGTCTACTTAATTGCATTAATTTTGGAACACATGTTGTGTTGTATTGCCCATTGAAAAATTTCTGCTGATTTAAATTTTTTTTGGCACCGGACTTTTGTGCTTTTTTTTCTTTTCTTTTCTTTAATTAAAATAATTTTTAAATTTTTTTTTGCGAAAACTAATTTTTAAATAAAAATAAAAAATTAACAGGCATGTCATTACATACTATGATTTTTCGGAAAAAAATTTTAAAAATAATTTATAAATAGCAATTATTAAATTAAAAAAGAAAAAAAAGTCCGGTGCCAAAAAAAAATTGTAAGTCAGCGGGAAATTTTCAATGGGCAATAAAACTCTATACCTAAAAATTTTCTAAAACTTCAGAGAAAAACGTTCGAAATTTTTGGCGTAAATTTGTTGAATTCTTCTAAATGTGGTATATAGCTTTAATCCTTGATTTTTATGAGTTTCGTTTAAGCGAAAACAATATACTTTTACAAAAAAAAAGTAAATAAAAAAATATTTATTTGAAAAACATTGTGAATATTAAAAAAATAAAAAGCAATCTTTTGAGTCACGGTATTTGTCTATAATAACTCCAGTTGTAGTTTTTCCAAATGATGAAATTTTGTTGTTGCCTTTAGTTTCATCATTTTCGCTTTTGGTTGAAGGAAAGCAAGAAGATGCCATTAGTATGATCTCAAACATTGGTTTAAAAAAAATGCCTTAATAAAAAAAAATTTAATGTTGTTGGAATAACTCAAAAAAGAACAAATCTGTAGTTTTTATTTAAATAACTTAAAAAAAAGTTGTTGCTATATATTAACCAGATTTCGTAGACTTTTTTCAAGTGGATGGTAAATATTTTTTTCGTCAGTGGCAACCCTGGCTACATCGTCAATCGTTCATGTCCCGTTTCAGTAATTTTTCTGCTGCACATATACACCGCTACATACGAGCATACATATGTGTGTGTGTATGCATGTATGTTAGAGTGTGTGTGTGTGTGTGTTTTTGAGTCCATCTGTGCCAGCCTGTTCGCCTTTAATAGCAGCACTAAATTGCACAACGCCCACAGGGAACCGATGAATAAATGTATGCAATGCACTGGCAACAAAATAGCAACAAAAATGAAGAGAAAAAAGAAGAAATGATTCAAGCTAGCAACAGTTATGCAGTCAGGGCCCATGGTAATAGCGTCAGCAACAACGATTTTGTAAGTAAACGCAAAATAAATGGTTTATCATCAACAGCGCAATTGGTCTATTACAGATTATGGCCAAAACGGTATGTCCGCTTGAAATACAAAAAAAAAAATCAAGGCGCAGATAGAGAATGCAACAACAACAATATATGCATGTGTTTGTGTGACAGGCGCATAAAACACTGGGCGCATTGGAGTTCCTAAGGTGCCTTACTTGCCGTGAGTGCAATGAGCGATTGAAGACTGACACATATGCAGATAGTACGGTCCGATTTGATTGAAAGTAAAAATTTGGCTAACGTTTGTGAATTGCTTTAATTTATAAACATTTTTCAAGTTATCAGAATTGGAGTTTAACCGAGATATGCGAGTACTTACTATTAAAATGTAAATGGACGGATTTGTTGTCTGATATCTTAACAGTTTTCGAAGGGGTGTATAATCGAGGGCTCACCATTTGGCACCCAGAGCCTCAGTGAAAATGTATGATGATGACCAGTATTACAATTTTTGAGCTTTTCCTGCCAAAATTGGTAGTATTTTTTCCTCTTGGTAGGCGGTATGTAGTTTAGAAATAATTTTGGTTGGGCACCTCAAAGTGAGAATATAACATAAACTTTCTTCAAAACTGTAGTAACTCAAAATGGGTAATTTTTGTTATTATTTGCTAAAAATTTATACAGGTCTTATGTATCTAAATTAGATTAGATGAGATTTAGAGGAGGGAGCAGGTCACCTAGTCACCGCGACCGAAAAGATCTATTGTAACAAACCTCTATTCAATTACAGGTCATCTTTGATCCACGTAGTGCTAAGGAACCTTGCGTGGTCCTTTGGCTGAATGCCATTTAGATGCTAACCTTCTAGGTACGGGAGTCCTTGGAAGCGAAGTCTGGTCCTGGTAAGGGCTTTACAGTGGCACATAATGTGCCCTGCTGTTTCCTGTTCTTCGTTGCAAAACCTATACTGGTCAGAGTTAACAACTCTGGTGTTGTTCTCATCGCGCCAGTGATGCCCACGCATACATATGTACATCCACCTTACCAGTTTAGGTCTGTTCCCAGTTCCGTGCCATATGTTTCCGTCAGGTCCAGATAGAGACCCTGGCCTTTTGAATTGTTTTATCTAGACGTGGATTCCATGAGAGCTTGCCATCAAGGATAACTCCTGGATATTTGACCTCTTTGGAGAAAGGTATCTTTTCACCTAGAAGAAATGGTTCTACTAATTTGTCCGTGTTCTTTTTCCTGAAGAAAATGACTATGTTAGTCTTCTTGGGGTTTACGTTTAACCCATTAGTACTACATCACTTGGCGACTATGTTCACAGCATTCTGCAGGAGGTTGTAGATAGTGTTTTCGAACCTTCCATTGATAAGGATGACAATGTCTACTGCGTTGGACCATTGCAGAGGGGTAGATCATTCCCTTCTCCCCTCCCCTGCGGGAAAAATTTCGTAGCTAAGGATCTGACTGTTTCCTGTCCTCGAGTGGATGTAATGGTCCTGGATTTAAAGCTACCCAGCGACATGTGGTGTGATAAACCCCTCTGCGCCGGACGCTATTGTCTATTAGAGAGTGTTCCGTGTTATCGAAAGCACCGTACACATCCAATAAACATGCCACCGCTACCTCTTTGGCCTCCAAGGACTTCTCAATTTTCCTCGTTAGACTCTGAAGAGCGTGGATAGTAGATCTTCCTGGAAGATAGGTTTATTGGTGTCTATGAAAAGGGTTCCCTGATATGCCTGTCTACAATTCCTTCCATTGTTTTTAGCAGACAGGACGTAAGAATAATTGGTCAGTATGACTTTGGTTGGTCCGCTGATTCCCGAACTGGTGTGCCGTTTTGTAACAAGAACGTGGGCAAAAGAAGGCCAAAGTGGTTATGTAGACCAATAAGGTCCTAGCTAACGTTTGTTGGTATGCAGGCGGTGGCATTCACATCGAATACCTAGAAAAGGGTAAAGCGATCACTGGCGAATATTATTCAGAGATTTTAGACAGATATTGAATTGAAGCAAAAACGACCACTAGTTTCGAACTACCCCGAAATTATCAGTAACCAGTACCAAAATTGTCCTGAGCCACTCCTGAAGTGGTTTTGAAAAAGTAGTGAAATTGTCCCTGAATAATCTCGAACAAGTCTTGAAACGGACCCGAAAGGGTCCCTTACTAGTCCCAATTTAATCCCGAACTAGTCTCGAAACGCTCCTTAACTAGACTTAAAATAATACCGAACCAGCCCTGAAGTGTTCCTGACCAGCCCCGAAATCATTCTGAACTAGGCCCGAAATGAACCGGAACTAGAAATGAACTAGGCTCAAATGGTCCAGAACTAAACCCGAAATGGTACTGAAATAGCTCCGAAATGGTCACGAGATAGTCCTGATCAGGTTACGAAATGGTTCCGAAATGGTACTGAACATGCCGCGAAACGCTGGAATGAGTCATGAACTTGTCGCTAAGTTCTAACAAGCTTTAAAACAATCCCGAACAGGTCCTAAAATAGTCCTGAAGTAGACGCAAAATTATTACAAACTAGTCCCAAAATGATCCTGAAATAGCCCCGAAACAAGGCCCAAAATGATCCGCAAATAATAGTGAACTAGACGCGAAGTGGTCCTAAAATAGTCCTGAACAGTTCCCGAAATGATCTCGAACCCAATCCCGAAATGATCTCGAACCAAATTGCCCAATTTAATGCAGGGAACTGCAACTAAGTGGTTCCCTTGCCATTGAGCGCACACAAAATTGCGGTTATCGCTCTTTCTCTCCGAAATATTCACACAGCAAATAAGCTTGATTAAACGCCTGAAAGGTGACTACAAACAGGCGTATTTTTATTAATTTTATGAGCCAATTGTTTAATAAATATTTGCGCTTATGATAACATCAATTTCCATAAACATAAATAATATGTATAGGAGAGTTTTCGGGATACACCCTTCTCACATTTCCACCAGCTCACATGTGCCACCGATTACCCCATCAGCAGTCAACACTACTATACCCGTCATGTACATACATATGTATGTAAATATGTATGTATGTAGCAGCATGTCATGTCAAACGTCAGCATTTAACATATTTTGACTTCATGCTGTCAACCTTTTAATAGAATATTTAATACACAACGTCACACATTGCAACGTCACTGCTGCACAAAAACATAAAAACATACGAAATTTTAACACAATGCTGAAGAGCGAAAAAATATTACAAATTAGGGGTGGTTCAACAAATTGTCTGTGCGCCTGCATAATTTCATTTATGAGCAACGCATCTATCCATCGTCACAGCCGCTTATCAAATTGCCTTCATCAACAACGACCAGTTAATGGATATGGCAACCTGAGCTGCCTGATTGTACTGGCTTAGTTGTTGTTGTTGCTACCGCTCTACTAAATAGTAGCTGGCGGTGGTGGCTTTCATTCATTTTCATATGAGGCATGTAATAACCATTGAGCATAGCTGTCATCCATCACCAGCGTTGCCATTTTAGCCGTTTTCCGGCTAGATTTGGCCGGTTTTGATAGCAACTAGCCGGAGAAAATTCGATCTAGCCGGCAGCCGATTTGTTAGCCGGTTTGTAAAAAAAAGTTAGCCGTTTTTAGCAGATTTTACTATTTGCCTAATTTTCAGGTGCAAAAAGTAAACAAGTTATTCGAAAGCAATAATGCAGACCCAATGAAGATTTTTAATGAACTCAATGTTTTACTTTCGCATCTATGCTCCCTAGTGGTTATTAGCGCGGACACATTTGATCCTATATGCTTCCCGTTGGAACCATACCTTCCTCCATTTCCTCAGTTTTATCACAGTTTTGAAGAGTATTTAAAAACCAAAGTAAGCACAAACGCTTTTGACCACGAAGCCGAGAAAATAATTCGAGAAAATGGTCGCTATTACAACGCTTTTATCAACTTGCAATGTTGTGTTCCAGAAACTTTCAATGTTGTGGATCCAGAAGCTTTCAATGTTGTGTGTCCGACACCAAAGCAAAGCTTTGAAAAGCACCTATAAAAAAGCATAGTGAATAGGGCGAGGTAGATGACATCTAGATGTCGCCCTATGTACTACGTTTGCTACACCGGAAATAGACGACACGCCATTTCTTTAAATAAAATTAGTTTGACTATTGTCAACTAAATCGAATGCTTTGTAAGTGAAGTGACTTGTGGACCACTTGAGGTATAGGTGGACCAGTTGGTAACCACTTTGGGACCAGTTGGAAACTAGTTCGTGGGACCAGTTGGTAACCAGCCGGCGACCAGTCCGTGAATCAGTTGGGAACCAGTTTGGGACTAGTCCGAAACTACCTACCTTCAGCCCAGTTGGGGACCAGTTTGTCTTTTTAAGCTCCTGTGGCCGTTTTAAGGGTAATTCTTGGGCTCCTGCACTGCCGCTCGGGGTTTCTGCCTTTTACGGTGGTAATTTTGGGCCGAGTTGCCTGTTTTGGCGGATTGTTGTGCTGTGTGCCGCGTATTACGTGTACCGGGTACCACTTTCTCGAGCGAATTGCTCTGGAGAACCTGTTGTGTGAGTTGCTGGCTTTTTGGCTAGACTTTGAGGAGGGTTTATACATGCATATCGGCGGAAATAGACGACACGCCATTTCTTTAAATAAAATTAATTGGTGCTCGTTTGTATGTACATACATATGTAAATGCATGTGTGTGCACCTTTCTATTAATATTAAAAGTAGAAAATAATACTTCTCAGTCCCATAGAATTTGTTTTGATAACTTTTGATTTTGAAATTTTAGCAAAAGTCATTATAAACAATCTATGAAATTGAAAATGAAAA